>NW_017670739.1:268801-325858 GCF_001879085.1 Nicotiana attenuata
GGGCAACCTGACAGGGGGAACCAATCTGAAGGAACCTGTACCTGAACCTGTTCCTCTGCAGCATAACTATGAAGGAGAAACTAGCAGGAACCAGATGGTGGGGAAATCTTACAAGTACCTGAGTTCTCACCCCATTGAGAACATCATCAATGATCCAACATCTGGGGTCAAGACAAGATCACAACTGAAGAACCTGTGTGCATTTGATGCTTTTCTGTCCCTCATTGAACCTAAAAATGTGAGTGAAGCTCTACAAGATGCAGATTGGGTCAATGCTATGCAAGATGAGCTCAATCAGTTTGAAAGAAGCCAAGTCTGGCACTTAGTTCCAAAACCAAAAGACAGGTCAGTCATTGGGACAAAATGGGTCTTCAGGAACAAACTAGATGAAGATGGAACAGTTACAAGAAATAAGGCAAGGTTGGTGGTTCAAGGCTATAGTCAAGAGGAAGGCATTGATTATGATGAGACTTTTGCTCCAGTGGCTAGACTTGAAGCAATTAGATTCCTCATAGCCTTTGCAGCACATATGGAATTCACTCTTCATCAAATGGATGTCAAAAGTGCCTTCCTAAATGGCTATCTCAAAGAAGAAGTGTTTGTGAGACAACCTCCAGGATTCGAAAGTAAAGAATGTCCTGATCATGTATACAAGCTAGATAAAGCTCTCTATGGTCTCAAGCAGGCCCCAAGAGCTTGGTATGAAAGATTGTCAAAATTCCTTCTGGAGCATGGGTACAAAAGAGGTAAAATTGACAGCACTTTGTTCCTAAGGGAAAAAGGTAAAGATCTTCTTGTTGTACAAATATATGTTGATGACATAATATTTGGGGCCACTTCTGATAGGTTGAGTAAGGACTTTGCAAAATTAATGGGAAGTAAGTTTGAAATGAGTATGATGGGCGAACTAAATTTCTTCCTAGGCTTGCAGATCAAACAAAGTCCAAATGGAACCATGATTCATCAGCAGAAGTATACAAAAGAACTAATCAAGAAGTTTAAAATGGAAGACTCTAAAGAAATAGATACACCTATTGCAACTGCCACTAAATTAGATGTTGATGAACCTGGTTCATCAGTTGATCAAAAGTTGTATAGGGGTATGATTGGTTCACTCTTGTATCTTACTGCCAGCATACCTGACATTGTTTTCAGTGTAGGACTTTGTGCTCGTTTTCAAGCTAATCCTAAAGAGTCTCACTTGACTGCTGTCAAGAGGATATTGAGATATCTGAAGGGGACTACTGAATTGTGCCTATGGTACCCTAAAGGTAGTAATTTCGATCTAGTAGGTTATGCTGATGCTGACTATGCAGGTTTCCTAGTGGATAGAAAAAGCACCTCAGGTATGACTCACTTTCTTGGTTCATGTCTTGTATCATGGGCTACCAAGAAACAAAATTCAGTAGCCCTATCTATTGCTGAAGTTGAGTATGTGGCTGCAGCTTCTTGTTGTGCTCAACTACTGTGGATCAAACAACAATTAGTAGACTTTGGTATAGAAGTGGGATGCATACCAATATTCTGTGATAACACTAGTGCTATAAGTATGACAAAGAACCCTGTTCATCATAGAAGGACCAAGCACATAGATGTTAGACACCACTTCTTAAGAGATAACTATGAGAAAGGGTTAATCTCCATAGAATTTTGTGCTACTGATAAACAAATAGCTGACATCTTCACTAAAGCACTGAGTAGAGAAGACTTTGAAAGGAACAGGTTGGAATTAGGGATGATTAAGATCACCTAAAAGGTCCAGTTCAGAATGCACAATGAAAAAAACAAAAATGATGAAAAAGGTGAAAATTTTTTTTTTTGGTTAGGAGTTCTTAATTCAATGTAAATATCTAGACTAATTCTTACTCAGTCTCATACTTGATTAGTATACTCCTGTGACATGTGTTTATATGAATCCTTAATCTCTTACAAAGTTTTTCTATTCTGACATTTGAGGCATGATCAAGGGAAGTTTTACTTGAAGAACCTGGTTCATCAGTATATGCTCATAAGAAAGTTCAGGTATGTTTCTATACTTTGCACAATTATAAAGATAAAATTATCAACCATGAGCAGAAGTCCTAATTACACCAAACTTTCATAAATTCTATCCGTTGAGCATTGAACCAGTTTCATTATCCTAGGAGTCTAACTAAAACGGGATTTTTTTTCCAAAAAACTAGCGTCACTCATTTATCTCTAAAGAGACCGGAACTCTAATTTGATTAGACTTCTTATTGACCTCTGAAAAAGCTGCCGTTACAGGCTTAATCATGATCCCTCTTTAAATACACTCCAAACCCTCTCTCATCACTCATAACCGTCATTTCACTTCTCTAATCCTTCTGATAAACCCCTTTCTTCTCCAAAAATCCCCAAAACATTTCCAGAAATTATCCGCCATGACTAATCCTGGAACTCCCCCACCTATTTCCTCTAATACCTCATCATCAACACATCCAGTTGAAAGTCCAAAACCCAGATTTCGCAGGCAAAAGATGTTAACCAGAAAAACTGTAGCATCCGACCCTCTCAGAAAAGCCTTGAACGAGAAATTAAAGGCTAGTCAAAGAAAAGAGGCTTCAACTGAAGAATCCCACTCAAGCTCTGAATCTGAAAAGTTCATCTCTGCTAGTGAAGGAGAAGAACCTGGGTCATCTGACAATGACAAGAGTCAAGAAAACCCAAGAGAGGTAAACACCTGTTATGTATTTTCTGATATAGCTGAGAAGGTAGATAATAGGTTTGTGCTTGTGGGTGCTATGAAAAATGTTGAAGGGGCTGAGACTAGTAGGAGGAGAAAGAAAAAGAAAGGGGAGGTTCTTGCTATATGTGGTGGTGGAGAAGAAGGTGGCTTGAAGTCAGGGGAAGCGGATCAGGAGAAGCTGCTGAGGGACTTGTTAAGATGAGTGAGCAACAAGAAGAACTTGGTTCTTCTATGGAAGAGACTTTAGCAGATATTCTAAAGAAAGTAGGGGCCAACTATGACCCAAAGAAGCGCAAGGCGTCTTCACAAAAGACCCCAGTTGCTGACAAACCATCAAAGAAAAGCAAAGTAACATCCCCCAAGACTGCTGCTACTTCTGTACCTAGGGGAAGAACTACAAGGAGTAAAGTAAGGCAAAGTGAAGCAGAACTACAGGAAGCATTAGAGAAGAGTAAGAAAAAGAAGAAGGAAAAAGGAAAGGAAAAGGTAGTAGAAAGCTCTGAGGCTGCTGTAGAAGAGGAGGAGGAGATGGACCTGGTCCATCAAGAGAGAGGCACAACTGAAGAAGTGGTTCCCACTGTCAAACCAAAAAGAACCAAGACTCCTGCAAAGAAGTCTTCAAAGTCTGTGCCTGCTGAACCTTCTTTGGCTGAAAGAACAAGGTCTGCTGTAAAGGGAAAAAAAGTGAAAATTACTGAGGAAGAAGATGAGGAGTGGAGTGAAGAAGAAGAAAAGGAGGACTCTGAACAAGAGCAAGATCGCTTTGTTATTTTTAGCAGGAGGAAGATATTGAAGGGAAGGCTGCTGAAAGACCTGGAGGATCCAGGCATGGTTAGGCTGGTAGATGCTTTAGCTGCACAGGGCTGGAAGGACATGGTCCTTCAGATGGATGGGAGACTAGCCAGAAGAGAGTTGATTGAATTTATGGCGAATGGCTCTGTGGAAAATGGGCGAGTAACCAGTATAGTGAAAGGTGTGAAGGTGGAGTTTGATGCACCAGAGCTGGGCAGGATTCTAGACATCCCAAGTGAGGGCTATGATGATTACACTAGGCAAAGGTGGCCTTGTCTAGATGATCTGCCCACAGCACTCCAAATTACCAGGAACTTCTGTGACATAAAGGATGTGAAGAGGTGCCTGAAGCACGATTTGTTCAAAAGAGTGAAATGAAGCCAGAGCATAAAGTGCTCTTTGAGTTTGTGAACAAATGTCTGTTGCCTAGACAAGAGAGGAGGCACACTGCAAATTATATGGACCTGGTTCTCATGGAGTGTCTTGTGAGGGGTAAACAAATCAATTGGTCTGCTTTCATAGTCAAATTGCTGGACAGAGTCATAAATGGTTCAAAGGCTCATGCTACTCCTTATGGATTCATTTTGACAACTGTACTGGACAGGCTGAACGTCCCTTTGAAGAAGTGGGAAAATGCCTCCAGTAAGGAGCACTTTGGAATCAAGACTCTCCAGGCCTGTGATTATCTGCTAAGTGTTGCCCCTGTTGAACCTGGTTCATCCNCAATTAGACTCCTCATAGCCTTTGCAGCACATATGGAATTCACTCTTCATCAAATGGATGTCAAAAGTGCCTTCCTAAATGGCTATCTCAAAGAAGAAGTGTTTGTGAGACAACCTCCAGGATTCGAAAGTAAAGAATGTCCTGATCATGTATACAAGCTAGATAAAGCTCTCTATGGTCTCAAGCAGGCCCCAAGAGCTTGGTATGAAAGATTGTCAAAATTCCTTCTGGAGCATGGGTACAAAAGAGGTAAAATTGACAGCACTTTGTTCCTAAGGGAAAAAGGTAAAGATCTTCTTGTTGTACAAATATATGTTGATGACATAATATTTGGGGCCACTTCTGATAGGTTGAGTAAGGACTTTGCAAAATTAATGGGAAGTGAGTTTGACATGAGTATGATGGGTGAACTAAATTTCTTCCTAGGCTTGCAGATCAAACAAAGTCCAAATGGAACCATGATTCATCAGCAGAAGTATACAAAAGAACTAATCAAGAAGTTTAAAATGGAAGACTCTAAAGAAATAGATACACCTATTGCAACTGCCACTAAATTAGATGTTGATGAACCTGGTTCATCAGTTGATCAAAAGTTGTATAGGGGTATGATTGGTTCACTCTTGTATCTTACTGCCAGCATACCTGACATTGTTTTCAGTGTAGGACTTTGTGCTCGTTTTCAAGCTAATCCTAAAGAGTCTCACTTGACTGCTGTCAAGAGGATATTGAGATATCTGAAGGGGACTACTGAATTGTGCCTATGGTACCCTAAAGGTAGTAATTTCGATCTAGTAGGTTATGCTGATGCTGACTATGCAGGTTTCCTAGTGGATAGAAAAAGCACCTCAGGTATGGCTCACTTTCTTGGTTCATGTCTTGTATCATGGGCTACCAAGAAACAAAATTCAGTAGCCCTATCTACTGCTGAAGTTGAGTATGTGGCTGCAGCTTCTTGTTGTGCTCAACTACTGTGGATCAAACAACAATTAGTAGACTTTGGTATAGAAGTGGGATGCATACCAATATTCTGTGATAACACTAGTGCTATAAGTATGACAAAGAACCCTGTTCATCATAGAAGGACCAAGCACATAGATGTTAGACACCACTTCTTAAGAGATAACTATGAGAAAGGGTTAATCTCCATAGAATTTTGTGCTACTGATAAACAAATAGCTGACATCTTCACTAACACTGAGTAGAGAAGACTTTGAAAGGAACAAGTTGGAATTAGGGATGATTAAGATCACCTAAAAGGTCCAGTTCAGAATGCACAATGAAAAAAAAATGATGAAAAAGATGAAAAAATATTTTTTTTTGGTTAGGAGTTCTTAATTCAATGTAAATATCTAGACTAATTCTTACTCAGTCTCATACTTGATTAGTATACTCCTGTGACATGTGTTTATATGAATCCTTAATCTCTTACAAAGTTTTTCTATTCTGACATTTGAGGCATGATCAAGGGAAGTTTTACTTGAAGAACCTGGTTCATCAGTATATGCTCATAAGAAAGTTCAGGTATGTTTCTATACTTTGCACAAATAAAGATAAAATTATCAACCATGAGCAGAAGTCCTAATTACACCAAACTTTCATAAATTCTATCCGTTGAGCATTGAACCAGTTTCATTATCCTAGGAGTCTAGCGTCACTCATTTATCTCTAAAGAGACCGGAACTCTAATTGGATTAGACTTCTTATTGACCTCTGAAAAAGCTGCCGTTACATGCTTAATCATGATCCCTCTTTAAATACACTCCAAACCCTCTCTCATCACCCATAACCGTCATTTCACTTTTCTAATCCTTCTAATAAACCCCTTTCTTCTCCAAAAATCCCCAAAATATTTCCAGAAATTATCCGCCATGACTAATCCTCAAGACAATCCTGGAACTCCCCCACCTATTTCCTCTAATACCTCATCATCAACACCTCCAGTTTAAAGTCCAAAACCTAGATTTCGCAGGCAAAAGATGTTAGCCAGAAAAACTGTAGCATCCGACCCTCTCAGAAAAGCCTTGAACGAGAAATTAAAGGCTAGTCAAAGAAAAGAGGCTTCATATGAAGAATCCCACTCAAGCTCTGAATCTGAAAAGTTCATCTCTGCTAGTGAAGGAGAAGAACCTGGGTCATCTGACAATGACAAGAGTCAAAGAGAGGTAAACACCTGTTATGTATTTTCTGATATAACTGAGAAGGTAGATAATAGGTTTGTGCTTGTGGGTGCTGTGAAAAATGTTGAAGGGGCTGAGACTAGTAGGAAGAGAAAGAAAAAGAAAGGGGAGGTTCTTGCTATATGTGGTGGTGGAGAAGAAGGTGGCTTGAAGTCAGGGGGAAGCGGATCAGGAGAAGCTGCTGAGGGAGTTGTTAAGATGAGTGAGCAACAAGAAGAACTTGGTTCTTCTATGGAGGAGACTTTAGCAGATATTCTAAATAAAGTAGGGGCCAGTTATGACCCAAAGAAGCGCAAGACGTCTTCACAAAAGACCCCAGTTGCTGACAAACTATCAAAGAAAAGCAAAGTAACATCTCCCAAGACTGCTGCTACTTCTGTACCTAGGGGAAGAACTACAAGGAGTAAAGTAAGGCAAAGTGAAGCAGAACTACAGTAAGCATTAGAGAAGAGTAAGAAAAAGAAGAAGGAAAAAGGAAAGGAAAAGGTAGTAGAAAGTTCTGAGGCTGCTGTAGAAGAGGAGGAGGAGATGGACCTGGTCCATCAAGAGAGAGGCACAACTGAAGAAGTGGTTCCCACTGTCAAACCAAAAAGAACCAAGACTCCTGCAAAGAAGTCTTCAAAGTCTGTGCCTGCTGAACCTTCTTTGGCTGAAAGAACAAGGTCTGCTGTAAAGGGAAAACAAGTGAAAATTACTGAGGAAGAAGATGAGGAGTGGAGTGAAGAAGAAGAAAAGGAGGACTCTGAACAAGAGCAAGATCGCTTTGTTATTTTTAGCAGGAGGAAGATATTGAAGGGAAGGCTGCTGAAAGACCTGGAGGAGCCAGGCATGGTTAGGCTGGTAGATGCTTTAGCTGCACAGGGCTGGAAGGACATGGTCCTTCAGATGGATGGGAGACTAGCCAGAAGAGAGTTGATTGAATTTATGGCGAATGGCTCTATGAAAAATGGGCGAGTAACCAGTATAGTGAAAGGTGTGAAGGTGGAGTTTGATGCACCAGAGCTGGGCAGGATTCTAGACATCCCAAGTGAGGGCTATGATGATTACACTAGGCAAAGGTGGCCTTGTCTGGATGATCTGCCCACAACACTCCAAATTACCAGGAACTTCTGTGACATAAAGGATGTTGAAGAGGTGCCTGAAGCACGATTTGTTCAAAAGAGTGAAATGAAGCCAGAGCATAAAGTGCTCTTTGAGTTTGTGAACAAATGTCTGTTGCCTAGACAAGAGAGGAGGCACACTGCAAATTATATGGACCTGGTTCTCATGGAATGTCTTATGAGGGGTAAACAAATCAATTGGCCTGCTTTCATAGTCAAATTGCTGGACAGAGTCATAAATGGTTCAAAGGCTCATGTTACTCCTTATGGATTCATTTTGACAACTGTACTGGACAGGATGAACGTCCCTTTGAAGAAGTGGGAAAATGCCTCCAGTTAGGAGAACTTTGGAATCAAGACTCTCCAGGCCTGTGATTATCTGCTAAGTGTTGCCCCTGTTGAACCTGGTTCATTCGTAAAAACTCCAGTGAATAGCCAAGTTAGAGCGTTGATGCAAGAATGTGGGACCAAAGATGCTGAGATTGCCAGGCTTCAGGCTCGAGTAGCTGAATGGAAGAAGAAAGGAATGGGCTGAAGGCAGAACTTGCAAAAGAAAAGGAAAAGAGTGAAGGGATGCTACAAATAATGCTCAACCTACCCCAATCCCAACCCTCCAGTTCTTCTAAGCCTTAGCCATCTTTGTCCTAGTTCCGAACCATTTCAGTTACCCCCAGTGACCCAAATTAGGGATTTTTCTTGTTTTTGCTCATGGTTGGTAGTTTTTGTTCTTTCTTTTTGTGGACTGTACTGTAGAAGCAATGCCTTATCAATGACAATTTGCATTTCTCTTGTTTTGTGATGATTCTGCTCTTAATAGTTATTTTTTGTCAAGTTGATTTTTGATTATCTAAAGCATGCTTTCACTTGCAGTTGCCCTAGTGGCCATGAGTAATGATTAATATTCTGGGATTCATATATTTATGCAACTTTCCGATGATGCCAAAAGGGGAAAGATATTGTGCTTTAAAAGAAATTGTGTCTATTTTCTGAACAATGATGTTTATGACCTAATTAAATCTGGCCCTTAATGATAAGTAAAAATTTTCGAGTGATGATATTTTAGCTGAGTTCCACAGGTTCTATAATCAGTACAAGCACATAGTTTGTCATCATCAAAAAGGGGGAATTTGTTGGCCCAAGATCAGTTGAAGTTTTGAAGAATGACAAACGAACTCAGTGAAGGACCAGGTTCATCTAAGGAGACACAATTGTTATGGCCCATACACATGAGATGCACGTGAAGAAGATAAGTCCTTGAGATCAAGCAGCAATATCTTGATGAATATCTTCTGAACTGATCGAAAAGATTGCATATAGGATAAGGAGTTGAAGTCTCCTTATGAAAAGAGAATTACATCCGGATCAAGAATATGGATTAGGAGTTAGAGTTGTTCTTGGACTCGAATTGTCAAAGGATCCACAATTCGAGTTCTTATCAAACTCTGATTACTAACTCTATAAATATAACGATTGTTCTCTTTTACAGAAAATGCACATAAGCAGAAGTTAAGAATATTTGAGAGCAAAAAGATTAAGTCTGATTTGCAAGCAACATATGCGAGATACAAGTGTGCACGTCTGAAGCTACATGAACTAAGATAGAAGAACCAGTTTCATCATTGTGTTTATTCTAAGTCTAGTTCAATTGTAGTAGGTTTTCATATTGTACCTTTCAGCTTTCTTAGAAGCAATTGTATTAGGTACTCTGAGTATTCAAGTTAGAGTTTACTTGAAAGTGTCGCAACAGTTGAGGCTGTGTGCTACACTGGGATTAGAGTTAATCCTTAGGTTTACAAAGAGTTTTGTAAATGCAGTTTTTGGCTCAGTGGTTTTAGTGGAGTTTGGGAAAATCCTACTGAGTAGTAGGTCGTGGTTTTTTCACCTTTTGAGCCAAGTGTTTTCCACGTAAAAATCTCTGTGCACTTTACTTTCAGTATTTATTATTCCGCAAACTGCTGTCGTTAGAACGCAAAAATTAGGTACCACACAAGTCACCTCCCCTCTTGTGTGGCATTTACGTTTATAACATCAATATGTACGATGGTGCTAAAACTTGGGTGAAGATTGTGGGAGGAGACCTGGAACATTTTTACAATGATTATGGGGTTACATTAGGGTTCATCTCTTAGCCCATTTTTATTTGCTCAGGCGATGGATATGCTGATGCGATACATATAAGGAGAGGTACAATGGTATATGTTATTTGTAGATGATATTGTGTTGATTGACAAGACGCGTTGCACGGTCGACGCTAGGCTGGAGGTTTGGAGATTGACCCTGTAGTTGAAAGGTTTTAAGTTGAGTAAAACAAAAATAGAATTCTTGGAGTGCTAGTTCAGTGATGGGACACATGAAGTAGAAGTGGGACGTGAAGCTTGATACACAAGTCATCCCCAAGAGTGATAGTTTCAAATATCTTGGGTCTATTATATAAGGTGATGGGGAGATTGATGAGGATGTTACACACATATTGGAGCGGAGTGGACGAAATGGAGGCTCACATATGGTGTTTTGTGTGATAAGAATGTGCCACCAAGACTTAAGGGCAATTTCTAGGGTGTCATAGTTAGACCGACTATGTTGTATGGTGCCGAGTGCTAGCCAGTCAAGAAATCCCATGTCCAGAAAATGAAAGTAGCAAAAATGAGAATGTTGAGATGGATGTTTGGGTATACTAGGAAGGATATGATTAAGAATGAAGTTATTAAAGAGAAGTTAAGAGTGACCCCTATGGAAGACAAACTGCGGGAATCAAGGCTGAGATGGTTCGGGCACGCGATAAGGAGAGGCATAGACGCTCCAGTTAGGAGATGTCAGAGGTTGGGAATGGTAGGTCTGAGGATGGGTAGAGGTAGGCCTAAGAAGTACTGAGGAGAAGTGATTAGGCAGGACATGACGTTCTTTTAACTTATCGAAGACAAGACCCTAGATAGGAAGGTGTGGATGTCAAGAATTAGGGTCGAACGTTGATAGGTAGTCGAGGGTGTCTCCTAGTTTTACCAGTAGTATTAGTTCTAGTTCTTATATCTTTTTATTACATGTTTTGTCATTCTTACAATAGTGTTAGTACTATTCTTATATTTCTTATCTCAAGATCTTTGTTTTTATACGTTGTGTCTTTGTTTTTTTTCTTCTTATTGTTGTTATGGTTGGTTGCTTCTTTATCACTGTTCCTTGAGCCGAGGGTCTATCGGGAACAGTCTCTTTACCTTCACAAGGTAGGGGAAGTTAAGGTCTGCGTACACATTACCCTCCTCAGACCTCACTTATGAGATTACACTGAGTTTGTGTTGTTGTTATATATTATACAAGTATATGAGTTGTATACATACACAATACACTATACACAATTATTTAGGCATGTAGTATTTTGATGAACTTTTAATTGTTCAATAAGGATATTATTTTTACAAACTTTGTTATGGTATGTAGACTTGGGATTTCTATGAGCTTTTCAGATTTTTTTTGGTGGTAGTGTTTGCGAGCCTTTAACGTTTTTGGAAATCACTTCTCATATCCAGCTTCAAAATTAAACTCCGATAATTTTAATGTTGAAGGGATATATAATGGCTCTCAAAATGTTCTTTTCTCTCTCAAGGGTTTCAAAACGAAGTAGACTGAGCAAAGCTGAGTGGAGGATTCAAAAAATAATTACGCCTTTTCTTGTTAACAGTAGTTTGCTACTTTGATTGTCTGAAAAAGCAACTTTTTAGCACCATTTATGAGCCATAGTGACAAAAAAGGATGAACTAACCAGTGCATGAAGAATTCAACACTCACATAAAATGCAGGAGTCTTCTTAAGAACTGTATCAAAGTTAGCAGACACTTAATTCAACAAAAGTTAGTATTTCGCCATCTTAGCTATTGCCTATTGCCCTACGAATTGCATACTAATTAAGATCTACTTAAAGTCGAATTATCGACTATTCCAAGCTTAAAATAAATAGTGTAAAAAATAGCATAAATATTGAAGAAGAATACACGAATAATATTGAGCAAAGCAAAAAAGTTGTACTTTTTATTGACGTTTTAGAGGTTTATAGGGAAGACTTGGATCTGATTTTAATAATTATGTAATGAGAGTGCTCGCTCCTTTTGATTTTGTCACATCAGATGGACCAATTACCTAGATACTTTTTTTTTGTTATATGTACTATTTTTTTTTCTTTTTGGGCGCTTCATGAGATTTTGCTGAACAAAATAATTTGTCGTTGGACTTGGAGGTAGGATCCTGAAAAGGAATAAGGTTGGCTGTTATTTTTTGGAGTTGGGCGATGTGGATGAATATGGTGATGGTCATTTTTTTCGATCGCCCGCGGTTAAGGGATGAGTTGGAGAAGAAGAAAATATAAAGTAAGATAAAAGAAAAGGAAAAAAAGGAAAAAATATTAAAGTTGGAGGTATAAATGATTTCCACCCATTTATTAATTGTATCTTAAATTCAAAAGATAAACGAACTTGAATCTTTTAACTTCTTTTTTATACATGCATTGAAAGGCTCTTTTTGGAGCTTATGCCAAGTATCCTCCAAGTTTTGCATAGTGAAGGCTGAAGGTGAAATGGCTTGTTTGTTAATGCTAATCATTACTAGCTTGAGCCATAACTTTTTAGCATTAATGCACTCAAAGAATATTCGTTGATGTCTTCCACATGTACTCCACAATAGGAGTAGTCTGGGTTAATGTTCAGTCCAATCTGATGTAGGTAACTTCCAGTGGGAAGTCTATTCCGGTTCATTAGCCAGATGAAGAACTTGATCTTATTTAGAACTTCCAGTTTTCATACCCAACAGTAAAGGTCTCCCCGGACAGAATTGGTGGTCAAGTTGGAGGCAATGAAAGTATAGGCAGACTTAGAGGAAAATAACCTAGTAGGTGTGAGATTCCATGTTAGTTTATCATTGGACCTTGCATTGAGTGGGATAAAGGTTCTTTGGATGATGGATGCGATATCATCTGGAATGGGGTAGCTTATTGAGTTGAGGTCCTAGGCCCCATTGCGGTGTAAAGTATTGACCTTCCTGTTCAGATCAGCTTGTTGCCAAGGCCCTCTTAGGATAGAATTGAGAGGTTGCATATTGGGCAACCAAATGTCCTCAAGAAAATTGACCCTATACCCTTTGTGGACTACCCACCTGGAGGCTTTAGAACGTACCTTCCAACCCTCTTGAACGCACCGCCGGACCCTAGTCTTAGCCTTGCCCTAATTTTCAGTCCACTACAATGCTTCCCCATGAGCACTCTAGTCCAAATGAAGTTAGTGTTATTGTACATTCTCCATGCCTCCCCCCTGCTTCTGGGTTTTGTGATTTTGTCCCATTTCGCCATGTGCAGTTTTTTTTTCTTCAAACGTGGTGCCCTAGATAAAATTCCTCCGAACTTTATCAATTTGGTTGGTTATTTTAGAAGGCAACTTAATGCACTGTATTTCATGGCTGGGGATGCTACTTAGACTAACTTTAGCTAGAGTAATACGGTCATCCATCTTGAGGAACTTGGTTTTCCAGCCTGCAAGCTTAGTATTAAGGTTGTTTAGGATGAATTGGAAGTCACTGTTAGTGGGTCTTTTGTGGAAAATAGAAAAGCCTAGGTACTTGCCAAAGGTCTAGATGCCCAGGATGGAGCTGCACTGGCTAGCCTATTCCTCTTTACATTTGGCAGAGAAAATGACCTTAGACTTTTGGAAATTGAACTTTTGACCAGAGGCATTATTGAATTCCCCTAGTGCACTTAAAATAGCATATAATTTTTTATGTTAGCCTTGGTAAACAGAGTGAGGTTATCAGCAAAAAATAAATGGGAGATCTTAGGGCCTCCCTACTAATGTTGATGGGGGAACCAAGAGTTGTTTATTATTACCTTCTCAATATTTATAGAAAGTCTTTTCATGCAAATGATGAACAAATAGGATGAGATAGTGTCCCCTTGCCTAATACCCCTAGGCGAGTGTTGGTAGTTATGCAACACATAATCAGGGTGACTAGTCTAATTGAAAAATTGAGGAATACAAGGAAATATCTCATAAATGACCATTCCAGTCTATCAAAGGCTTTCTCTAGATTCAATTTTAAGATCATGTTAGCATTCCCTTTCATTTGTTGAAAGTGGTTTATGTACTCTTGAACTACTATGACATTCTCTGAAGCTCTTCTGTTTGCCAGCAAGTTCGCTTGGGTTGGCCCAATGATTTTGTGAAGGACAGACTTGATTCTGTTGATAATGACCTTAGTGACTAGCTTGTACATGGTGATACACAATCCTATGGATCTAAAGTTTCTTAACATAGTAGCATTAGGACATTTAGGGATTAGGTAGAGGTAGGTTCTGTAAAGTTCAGAAGGCAAGGTACCATAGGAACATACTGACATGCAATAGTTGTTTACCTAATTGGACAACATTTACCAATGTTCTTGGTAGAAGAAAGGGTGAAGCCCATCTTTCCCTAGAGCCATCATAGGTTTAAAAGAGTTTAGGGGACATTTAATCTCAGACAACCTCAGAGGGGAATCCAAGATTCCTTTCTCACTATTATCAAGGACAATAGATCTAACCTCACTGAAGGAGGGCGTCCTATCGGAGAGGTGATGATCTTGGAAAATTAATTTAGGATGGTTCTTTAATGTGTTGAGTCTCTTGGATTAGGTTACCTACCTCATCTTTCAAACTTAGGATCCTGTTCCTCCTCCTTCTGTTGAGTGTGGATGTGTAGAAAAACCTAGTGTTAGCATCTTCCTCACTCAGCTAGTTAATCCTAGATTTTAGCTTCCAGAAATCCTCTTCATTCTTCAGGATTACATTAAATTCCTGCTGTAGATTAGCTTCTAGACCTGGAGAAAGGTACTGAAAGGGTATGCATTAGACTTTTGTATCCCATTTAATCCAGCTAGGATATGTCTTTTCTTGTGGAATATGTTGCCAAACACGTGCTTATTCCAGATGGTTACCCTACATATAAAATCTCAGTAGCCCTTTGGATATTATACTCAGTAGAGAAACTATCTTGCACAATTGGAAGGAAATTAGGGTGATTACACCACATAGATTCAAATCTAAAGGACCTGTTATGCCTAGCGTTGTGCTTGCTCAAAATGTTAAGGAGAAGGGGGCAATGATCTGAGTGTGTCCTAGGTAGATGGGTCACAGTGGATTCTGGGAATAATTCTATCCAAACATCAGTTGCAAAGCATCTATCAAGCCTTTCTAGGATTAGGTCTCTTCTCCTAGAATATCTTTTATTAGTCCAAGTGTATTTTGATCCTTTTAAACCCAAATCCACCAGCTTACATTGATTTAAACAATTCCAGAATCTATTGCTTCTATTGATGTTTAAGCTGTTCCCTTCCAACTTATCTCTAGCTTTCAGGATTTCATTGAAATCCCCCCCCCCCAACTAGCTAGCTACCAATATATATTTTAATGCTAGATCTTCTAGGAACTCCCATAGTCTATTCCTATCCGCCACAGTTACTAGCATAAATATCGGAGAAGTGCCATTTGGAAGATGAGAGAATTACCTGACCATTGCATGGATCCCTTAGAAAGTGGTGGATACCTCTTCAATTTTGAGCAGTTCATCTTTCCACATTAGCACAATGCCAGCAAATTGGCCAATGGAAAGAGTTTGGAATTGCACATCAAATTAGAGTTCAATAGTGAGGTACTTGTGGTCTGCCATCGTTGTTTCAAGCAGAACCAACAAAGTAGTGTTGTGAAGCTTAACCATCGAGGAACAGTGCCTATGTAACTCTGAACTATTGGCACCCTTAGTATTCCATATTATGAAGTTCCTTAATAATGGGGTTTGAGAGGGGGGCTTCCTATTGGTTCCCTTCCCCTTGCCCACAGGGGATTTTGGGATACTATTGGAGATACGTGCACTCGAAGATCTATTATGCAACTTGTTAGCTTTCTGCGGCACAGAGCAATAAGCATTTCTCCCAACTGCTCTTTGAACTTTATCTACAAGGGCTCCTACATGAGGAGAGCTTTTGTCTTTGGGACCCCAAGATTTTCTATTATGCTCTCCAGGCCCACGTCGGGTTCCTTGAGATAGTCTAGGGTTTTGTTGAGTCCCCTGCTTAGTTGGTTGATGGGAGAGAGTGGGTGGGAGGATGGATAAGGCATTTGCACTACTGGTGGCTAGTAGTGTTAAGTTAGGTGGTGGGGTTGAGGTTTCCAGGTTCATAAGAGTGAAAAAGGGCATGATCTGATAGAGTTGGCCCATGAGGTTGTTATCTCCTCCATAGACAAAGGCTGTAGTGTCCCCATGTACCGCGCATGGAGCAGCGTTAACATCCACAACTGATGTCCAATGTTTTGCCAACCCCCTGGTGGAGCAGTTGGGTCGCTAGGCGAGCTAAGTATCGTGGGTCTTGGATAGTGATTTTCATGGTTACTTGACTCTGGATTGAACCATTTTACCTGCATTTGGCTGGCTTCTACCGGTGCCTCCTTGTGTTGCCATTGTATTTGTTTGTTTTTCCTGAACAGAACTATTTTCCATTGGTAGTCTCTGTTCTACACTGTTCTTTCTCCGATTGGGGTTTTAGTGAGATCTTGGTCGATATTGGAGTCTGTGTGTTTGACCTTAAACGAACAAAATCTCAACGTGTGCCCAATCTTCCCACATCCCTTGCAAAGGATCCCGTCACCCTCGTATATGATAGGTTGGTTGTGGGTGCCTATGGTTACTGCGGTGGTAATCGGAAATTCTAGGGGCACTTGAACATATATCTTGGCGTACTTTCCTCTTAGGTTGGATGAGGTACACCCTTAATCTTTAGTAGTTAACCAATTCTGTTGCCGACCTACTCTAGGATAACTTTATCATAAAATTCCGTCAGCAACTACGGTTTCCTGATCTACACTGTGGTTATGGCTAGGTTCGATTCTTCGAAATAAAATTTGGTTCCCATCGACGTATTGATAAAAAGTGACCCGATATAAATCATGGCCCCTTTGTTAATATCTTAATCATGCTTTCCTCACTGTTGAATTTCACTATGAAGAACTCCCAGCCCAAATAGATAAGAACAAGTGGCTAAATCGGTTTCCATAAGTGTGCCAGCTTTGCTCGCCGCACTTGATGTGGGATTTTTTTCTCAAATAATTTAACAATTATGGAATTTTCCATGGGTTATATAGCATGATTTTATCTTTGTTTGTCAAAGGAATCGGGATGTTCCCCGCGTTCTGTTCAAACAATAGGGTAAGGGATGGCTGGTTTGTTAGGAGATAAGAAGTAGAGGAAATGTGATTTGTTTCCAATAGGATTTCCTTGAAGGAGTTTTTTTGGGGTGTATCTTCCTCCATATCCAGTTGTTTTGTCACAGGAGGGATATTAGGAGGTTCCGATGGAATTTGGAGTGTAGGGTCATTTGTTGGTAGTGGACTTTTGGACATTTTGGGATTCTGTTGGGTTAGTGGGAGTTAGAGAGAGGGTGGTCTTTCTCACTCTAAAAATTGTGAGAGATTTATGTAGACTTCTGAAGTTCAATCTTGGCAACTATTGTATCGAATCTTCTAACTTTCGCTACAATATATAATACATCTATTATTTATCTTCAAAGTCTAAACTAATTATTATTCAATGTAAGATAAAAAGTTTTTCCTTATAAAATTTTGTTGACTTTTTTTTTTGGGTTAAATAGAAGAACTTCTAATTCAACTCAAAATTTAAAAAGGTTCATTACATACGCGAGAGCATGAAAATTCATAACCAATTAGTCCTTTCAGAAATTTAACAAAGCAAATAAAGGTGAGATTTTTTAACAAAAAAAACATCTTTTAATTCAGTTGAACCATGTGAGGTCCAAATACTCACATAGCTAACTATAATATAAGCTACCATGTCTAAGTACTCGCATGGTTAGCTAGAACATAAGCCAGTGATCACGCCAAACTATGCCTCCTAAAAGGTCTAGCGGTCGTTGCAAATATATATGGTTTACAAGTCTGGAGTCAAATTTTATAGGGAATTAACTTACTTATCATAACTGCTAGTTTTGCAAGAATTTAATAATAAAATTCTAGACATATTGAATAGTGAGTCGAGTGTTTGCTAACTAAAAGCAAAGTAATTGAAAATCTGTAATTTTATTACTAACAAGCAATTGTTCTAGACAAAATTGAAAAAGTCTAGAGTTAAGATTTCTCCAATTATAGGAATCCTCTCTGCTATGTCTCCTATAAATTTGCCTAAGTATTCTCTACCGGCCGTGAGCATTTAGGTGTCGTAATTCTCTTTCGAGCAACTACAATAATTTACTAGACGTATTGTCTCGAACTACGCTAGCTTTACATAATTTACTGCTCACTAAGATCACACCAAAATTTTGTTATCTCTAATCCCATCTTTAAACGCTTCATATTAATTCCTCATATACGTTAGTGTTGAGTATTGAGATTTTGATGATTAAAAAGTTTGTTCTGATAAAATTTTCTAATAACCAGGTCCTCAACGTATCTGCTTAACTGCTCTAAGAACCAGCTCCTTAGGGTTAAGGACCAACTTCTTAAGGTTGATGATTGTACGTCTTTGAAAGACAGTAACTTTATCTCAAAGTTACCTACGCCCGAGTTTGTTGGAAGAAGACTACTAAACATGATAAGGGTTGTTGCCCAAGAAGTTATGCATGCATAAGCTGGAGACAAGAGTCCCTAGACGTGTGGATTCTTTGGAGCAGTAAGAGTTCTATCAAACGAGAAGTTGACTGAGCATAGGACTCCTAAAAGATCTCGGAGTCCAGGAAATTTAAATACTACTTTTTTGGACTGCTAAGATTATCCTTTTATACATCAACTGAAGAACTACATTTTCTAAACTCAAGTCGAGTACTAGTGTTGTGTTCTTCTTGAGTTAGTCTAGTAAATGTGTTTTAGAAAATTAAGTTGTAATTAAAGTGTCATATTCAATTAGTGAGTTGAAGTGAGTGTTTGGTTTTGCAAGTTAGATTAACTTATAAATCAAATAGTTGGAGTAGGAGAACTGGAGAGTATTGAGTTATAGATTTGTAATCGATACATTTGGCTCATTGTTCTAATGAAGTTGAATGTGAAAATCCTATGTGGTTGGTCGTGGTTTATGCACCTTTTGATCCGGGTGATTTTCCATGTAAAAATTATTATGTGTACTTTATTGCTTAGTTTTACTTTACACGTAAGGAGTAAGGCAGCCAACCACGTTCATTTGTAGTCCATAAAGGCACTCAAATTAACGAATGGTATCAGAACGAGTTCTCTCACACAAGGTTAACACCTAGAGAGATCTTGAAAGCAAAATAATTGCTCCACCTGGAATTAACTAAGGACAATCAACTACCAGACCACCCTTATATGAAAACTACTACAGTTGGTGGAAAATAAGAATGGAAGATTTCCTGACGGCTGAGGATTATGAACTATGGACCATAGCAAACCAAGGTCCACTAACTCTTACTAAATAAAATGCACAAAATGAAATTGTTCCTAAGGACCCTTTTGAATTTGTAGCAGCGGATTTCAAAATTATGGAGAAGAATGAAAAGGCTAAGAAAATCTTTATTTGTGGACTTGGTCCTGATGAGTACAACAGAATATTAGCTTGCTCTAATGCAAAGGAGATCTGTGATGCACTCCAAACGGCTCATGAAGGAACAAACCAAGTGAATAGATCAAGGATAGAATTACTTATGAGGAATTATGAGCTCTTCACCATGAAGGAGCCCGAGCCCATCCCGGAGATGATGACTAGGTTTACTATAATAACAAATAAACTGAAATAACCGGGAAAGGTATTTACCTCAGAAGATGTGGTTAGCAAGGTTCTAAGGATTCATCTCGCCTCATGGGAATCAAAAGTCACAGCTATTCAGGAGGCCAAGGAGCTGGATAAGATCTCACTTAGTGAGTTGGTTGGAAACTTAAAGACTCATGAGATGAGAAAGATAGAACTGCGCAAGGAAGAACCAAAGAGGGATAAGGCCTTGGTTCTTAAGGCATCTGAAGAAGAGGAATCTAACAGTGATGATCCTGACCTAGCAATGTTTTCTAAGTTCAAGAAGTTCATGAAGAATTCCAAAAATGTATCTAAGAGAGAAAAAAGTGGTAAGCCTAAGTAGATCGATACAACCACTTATGAGGGGTGCTACAAGTGTAGCAAGCTAGACCACATGGTCAAAGACTGCTCAATGTGGAAAATTGAGTGGAGGAAAGAACGAGCTGAAAAGGAGAAACGAGAAAAGGAAGGAGAGACAAGGTCTGCGAAACGCTGGGAAACTACCTCAAAATCTCCAAACGGTCAGCTGAGCAAAGAAGTCAACACCTGCCGTGATCGGAAACACCTGGATCTGCACACGAAGTGTAGGGTGTAGCGTGAGTACAACCAACTCAGTAAGTAACAAGACTAAATAAAGAACTAAAGTAGTGACGAGCTCTGCAATTATAGTTCAATTTTAGTAATTTCAATATAGGAAAGTAGGCATGCTTTGAAGTTCGACAATTTAGGTCAAATCAGTTACCTTATGTCAAGTTCAAGTAAAATAAAATATAACATATTTCAGAAAACTTCAAGACAAAAATATATGGCAGCTAAGTGCAACAATAAAGAAATCAAGTGCATCCTCTCAAAGCAACATTCACTCAATCTTTCTCAATAGATCAGCACTAGGCACTGGCATTCGGCACTCCACACTCGTACTCAATAGGTACCTGCGCTCACTAGGGGTGTGTACAAACTCCGGAGGGGCTCCTTCAGCCCAAGCACTATGTCTCTGCGGCGTGCAGTCCGATCCCATAAAAATACATATAGCCATAAGGTTCGTTGCGGCATGCAACCCAATCCACACATGTGAATCCCTAAGTGTCATTGCAGCGTGCAACCCGATCAATATATCTACAACCCTAAGGCTCGTTGCGGCGCGCAACCCGATCCACATATATACATATATCGCTCATAGCTCGGCACTCAGGCCCTAACTCAGTCACCAACCTCTCCAGTCTCTCGGGCTCTCAAAAATCATGAAAATCAGCCCAAACAGAAATGATGTAATGTATCAACAAGGAACAAGAAGAGACTGAGATATGAAACGCAAGTAAAACTGTGATTGAGTACAAGACAGAAATTAGAAAGTAATTCAACAAGTACATGACCAATGTGGGTACCTACAGCACCAACACATAGTCTAAACATGATTTCTAACATGATTTGCAGTCAAATTTCTATAACACATGAAGAGTATATAGCTAACAACCGATTATTCAACTTCACAATTCCACATAACGGACTAAGTAATAATTTCTACGGTGCACGTTCACACGCCCTTCACCTAGCATGTGCGTCACCTCCAAACCAATGACAAGACACATAATACGGGGTTTCATACCCATAGAACTAGATTTAGAACTCTTACTTACCTCAATCTGAACCAAATTTCTACTCTAACACACCTTTGCCTAAAAAATCGGCCTTCAAATGCCTTGAATCTATCATCAAACAATACGATATACAATCAACACGGGCTAAAGGAATCAATTCCACAAGAAACTACGAAGTTATAAATCAAATATCCGAAATTAGCTCAAAGCCGCCCCCAGGCCCACGTCTCGAAATCCAACTAAAGTCAAATCCCATTCAACCACGAGTCTAATCATACCAAACTTATCAAAATCCGACACCAAATCGTCACAAATCCCCCAAATCAACTCTCCAAATCCCTAGCCTCAAACCCCCAAATTACATCTCAAAAACATGCAAACTAGGTGGGAAAATCAATGGGGGAACTTAATTATTGAATAAATTTAACCACAAGTGACTTACCTACAAAATCCCTTCGAAATCCCTCTCAAAAATTTCCCAAATCTGAGTTCGCAAAGTCAAGAAATGATAAAACCCTCGGAATCCAACATTTATATTATGTCCAGGCTTTCTCGCACCTGCGATAAGTTACCCGCCCTTGCGGCTTCGCAGACGCGACCAAACATCCGCTCCTGCGGACCAAAAATCCGCTCCTGCGTACTCGCTTCTGTGAGTCAACAACCGCTTCTGCGGACCCAGCTCACCTCTCAATTCCCGCTTCTGCGCTCACTTTGCCGCATCTGAGGCCATGCAGGTATGGCAAATCCTTCGCACCTGCGACCACTGCTCACACCTCGCCCAAGGCCACTTCTGTGCTCCACTCCTCGCTTCTGCGAGCTCGCACATGCGATGAAAATTCTGCAGGTGCGATTACACCAGCAGATGCCCAACTTCAGCAATTTACTTAACTCAAAATTCAATCCGTTAACCACCCGAAATCAACCCGAGGCCCCCGGGACCTCAACCAAACATACAAACATGTCCCAAAACATGATACAAACTTAGTCAGGCCCTCAAATAACCCATACAACATCAAAAACACAAATCGGACATGCTCCTAAGTCCAAAATTGCCCAACGGAGCTAACGAAACCATTGAAACTCCATTCTGGAGTCGATTACACATAAGTCAATATACGATCAACTTTTCCAGCTTCAACTTCCAACATTGAGACTAAGTGTCCCAATTCATTCTGAAATATTTCCGGACCCAAACCGACTAGCCCGACAAGTTACATAATAGCTATAAAGTACAAAATGAGCAGTAAATGGGGTAACGGGGCTACAACTTTCGAAATGACCGACCGAGTCGTTACAAGAAGAAGTGATAGGGATGATGGCCATGAGTGATTCAGATACTGAAGATGAAACAATCAGGTAAGTATCTCTATCTTGAAAGAAAACATTCATGATATGTCTAAAAATAGCTGATGGCCATCATATTGACCATGATGTGTGAGATGGACAAGACGAGTGCCGGAAATGATCAGTTAGTAAGCAACCTTTCATGTGTCAAACTTGACCTCAAAGAACATGAATCTAACAAGCCGGTCTTGAAGGATAGGTCAAAGACCTTATGAATAGTTCACTTCTAAAAATGAGAAGTCACCTGATACACATGGTAAAGGGAAAATGAGTGATCTGCAAGATAAGCTTGGAAAGGAACTGAAAAGGGTTAAAGATAATCTTTGTAATGTTGAATGTACGGGTAAAGTACTGCAATAAAATCTAGAAAATCTAATTATAAATTACCTAGGCTAAGCAAGTGGCATAGATCTTTAGATGCATTAAATTTACCGAATGAAAACTGCAGCACTAACCAATAAGGAATTGGCTATAGAAAACCAGTTCCCAAATTTGGTCCAAAGTATGTAGGAATTTATGATAACAAGATGCACAGTCATTTTAGCAAGGTATGACTCTTTAGTGATACTTGCCCTACCTTAATTCATCATCGGTTCAAGAACACTTTCGGTCTTGCTAAATATGTGAAAAAGGAAGAAGTACCAAAAGTCAAGCCACTTATCCCAAGTAAGTGGATTAATATTAACAAGAAAATAGTTATTAATCATCTTCCCTTTTATGAAAGAAAGAGATTCGATTCATCATTTTTCAAATAAAAAGGGATCCAAGCTTGTCTGGGCTCCTAAAACTAACCGGTGATTTCTAGTGCAGGCTAAGGTGAGAGGGAACAATCAAGACTGGTATCTAGAAAGTGGATGCTCAAGACATATGACTGGAGAAAAGAAAAACTTCCGCTCACTAACAGCCTTCCAAGGAGGGAGTGTGTCATTTGAAAATGGGAAAAGGGGCCAAATAAAAATTATTGGTAAGGTTGGTAAGTCACTCTCTCGTTCTATAGAAGATGTGTATTATGTTATAGGACTCAAAAATAATCTCCTTATCATTTATCAAATACGTGATAAAGGAAATGAGGTAAAATTCAATTCCAAAATTTCACTGTCACTAAGTTTGATACCGACGAAATTGTATTAACAATGTCTACAAGATATCCATTATGTCTCTTCCTCAGAGTGAGCACACATTCTGAAATGTAGTAGAAGATGACCCATTGTTGTGACATAGAAGACTTGGTCATGCTAGTCTTTCTCAACTCAACAAGTTGGCAGCAAAGGACCTGGTCCTTGAGCTACCAAAAGTTTAGTTCACCTCAGACAAGGTATGTGATTCTTGTGTCAGAGGGAAACATGTAAGGTCATCTTTTAAATCGAAAAAGGTTGTTAGCACATCCAAACCCCTGGAACTCCTTCTAATGAACCTAATGGACCAATGAGAGTGAGAAGTAGGGGAGGCAAGAGGTATGTATTTGTCATTGTAGATGACTTTTCTAGGTTCACATGGACTCTGTTTTTGGCATCCAAAGATGAAATTTTTGATGTTTTCTCTGTGTTTGTCAGAATGATCCAACATAAACGGAGTTGTAATGTTTTAAGTATAAGAACAGACCATGAAACCGAGTTTGAAAATTTTAAATTCCTTTAGTTCTGTAACAGACATGGCATTGGTCTTAACTTCTCTGCACCTAGAACTCCACAACAAATTAATCTTGTGGAAAGAAAGAATAGATCTCTAGAAGACATGGGGAGAACTATATTGACTGCAAATGGACTACCTAAGAGCTTTTGGGCTGAGGCAGTCAATACTGCTTGTTACTTGCTAAGCAGATGCATGGTCAGACCCATTCTTGAGAAATCTCCCTATAAGTTACATCGAGGGAGAAATCCCAACATCACTCACTAGAGAGCTTTTGGGTGCAAATATTTTGTGCACAATAATGGTAAAGAAGCTCTAGGTAAGTTCGATGGCAGAAGTGATGAGAGAATTTTCTTGGGTTATTCACCAGATAGTAAAGCATACAAAGTTTTTAATAAAAGAACTATGTGCGTAGAAGAAAATGTTCATGTTATTTTTGATGAATCTAACAACATGGCTGAAAAAGGTCTGCAGGATGAAAACAATTACATAGGACTCACTGATGAATAAGCTTCTAAGAACTTGAACCTCAATCTAAAGATGGGTCAGGATATCCCAAGGAACAAGTGATCATGAGGAACAAGAAGAAGAGAGAACTACTCTAACTTGTGACCAGACCGACGAAGCTGTACCTACTGACGATGTTTCTTTGGGTCACTCCTTGGGTGAACCATCTATGGAGATGCAAATTAGACCATGGAAACATCAAAGTTCACACCTCCTTGAGAACATCATCTCTGATCCTAGTGCTGGAGTGCAAACCAGGTCATATATGAGAAATCTATGTGCACCTACAACATTCCTCTCACAGGTTGAACCTAAGAATATAAATGTATCTTTAAATGATCTAGATTGTATTATAGCCATGCAAGAGGAGCTAAACCAGTTTGAAAGAAGCAAGTTCTGGCACTTGGTACACAGACCCAAGAACATAATGTTAAGGTACCAGATGGGTGTTCAGAAACAAGCTGGATGAGCAAGAAAATATCACAAAGAAAAAGGCCATACTTGTAGTTCAGGGATACATTCAAGAGGAAGGCATTGACTATGATGAGACACTAGCACCTGCAGACAGAATGGAAGCTATAAGGATGCTAATAGCTTTTGCTGAACACATGGAGTTCACCTTGTATCAGATGGATGTAAAGAGTGTATTTTTGAATGATTACTTGAAGGAGGAAGTGTTTGTGAACAACCTCTTAGGTTTGAGAGTGAAGAATTTATTGACTATGTATTCAAGTTAGAAAAGCCTTATATGGACTGAAACATGATCCAAGAGCTTGGTATGAAAGACTCTCTAAATTCCTCTTAACCAATAACTTTGTAAGATGAAAGGTGGACAACACACCGTTTTTGAGGAGCAAAGGCAAAAATGTTCAGATTGTACAAGTATATGTGGATGATATTATCTTTGGAGCTACTACTGAAGCAATGTACAAGGAATTTACTGAGATGATGGGGAATGTGTTTGAAATGAGCATGATGGGTGAATTGAACTTCTTCTTGGGGTTACAAATCAAGCAAACACCTACTGGAACCATGATACATCAACAAAAATACATCAAGAAACTACTGAAGAAATTCAACATGGACACTTCTAAGTGCATAGACACTCCCATTGGCATTGCAGTAAAGCTGGACCTTGATGAAAAAGGGAAAAATGTTGAACAAAAGCTATATAGAGGAATGATTGGGTCATTGTTGTATCTTACAACAAGCAGGCCTGATATTATATTTAGTGTGGGTTTGTGTGCAAGATTTCAGGCAAATCCCAAAGAGTCTCATCTGAAGGATGTCAAGAGGATACTCAGATATCTTAAAGGGACTCCTGATCTGTGTCTATGGTATCCTAGAGGGTATAGCTTTGATCTAGTTGGTTTTGCTGATGCTGACTATGTACGTTTTCATGTTGACAGGAAAAGCACTTTTGGAACATCACATTTTCTTGGTTATTACTTGGTGTCTTGGGGAACAAAAAAGAAGAACTTAGTGGCTTTATCTACAGCTAAAGCTGAATATGTAGTAGCAACATCTTGCTGTGCTCAGCTGCTGTGGATAAGACAACAGCTAAGGGACTATGGTATTTTTGTTGATTATGTTCCTATTTACTCTAACAACACTAGTGCCATAAACATTGCTAAAAATCCGTGTCAACACAAGAGAACCAAACACATTGTCACCAGACATCACTTTATCAGAGACAATATTGAAAAAGGGAATATCTCAATTAACTTTTATACAGCTGAAGACCAAATTGCTGATATATTTACTAAAGCTCTGAGTAGGGAGCACTTTGAAAGGAATAGACTGGAACTGAGTTTAATTAATACTTTTAACTAGGTTGAACCCCAATTATTAGCTAAAAAAAGTATAATTAGATGTAGATGGTCAAGTACAATGTGTTTGATTCAGTCTCGTGCTTGTTTTGAGCACACACACTTGCCTAGAAAAGTCTAGTTGATAACTTTGTCTTATGATACTAATCTATATTGCTAAAGCTTTATTGCAGAAATGAGTAAGGAGTTACAAAGGAGTTAGTTCTTTGACTCATGTACGCGCCATATTGTCTTAATTCATTGGGGCTTAATATCAGAAATTACTGCTATATTCAGACTTCCTAATCCTGTTAGCATTACTCTTAGTTGTCATGAAATCAAAGATTAAGGGAGAATCCTAGAGCAATTAGCGTCTAATTACTCCTAATATTCTAACAATCAAAATTAACCGTTATTAGAGTTCTGTTAGATCTCTAATTTTGTTACTCTCTTTCTTCCAGTCAAGTCAGGAGTTACTTCTTTAAAAATCCCCCTTATGATTTGTTTCTAAAACCTCACCGTTTCTCTCAAACCCTAAGAAAGAATCAAAAAGTATTTCTCTCACTTCCTTGATTGATTTCATTCTCTCATCACCATGCCTAAATCCAGCCAAACCTCTTATAAAGAAAAATCATCATCCAAGACTGAAGCAAAATCCAAGAACATGAAGCCCAATACAAAGAAATGTGCAACACCATCAAGTGAACTTGCACCCGCAACTGCTCCTTCTCCACCTATATCCTCCACTGTACGTGCAGTATCGTCTCATGTTTCTGTTGCACCCACTATTCCCACTTCTACTGGACCTTCACTTCCAAAACCACCTGCCCATGATCCTATGGATAAGTCTACTAAGATCAAGCCTACTCCAAGAAAATCTATCAAAAGTAACAAGGTGGTTCTCGATACTACTGCTAGGGTAGACACAGTAGTTAAGGAAGCTATGGTTCAAGGGGAACCAATGTCAACTACTACTGGTTTCTGCTTTTGATGTTTCACCCTTAGATATTGCTCCACCCATAAGTGATAAAAACCACAGGTGGAGGAACCTACTATAGAAATGAACATAGCAACTCAGGAAAAGGAGTAGATACAACTAATGGTATGCCTATGGTTGAGGGGGAAGGTGATAAAGAACCAGTACATAAGGATGCTTCTGATGGTCTCTCTTTCAGCTGGACTGAGGATGAGGTCGATAATGAAGGTGAGGAATAAAGAGGAGTGGTGGATAGTCATGAAGAGCATTAGGCTCAAGACATGGCTAATGATACTGATGAGAAAAAGAGTGAGAATGATGGAGATTCTGGTGAGGAGAAGGAGAGTGAGCCAGAAGATAAGATAGATGAACAAGTGGGTGATTTTGGAGAGGAAGAATGAGAGTGAATCAGAATATAAGATAGATGAACAAGTGGGTGATTCTGGAGAGGAAGAAAAAGATAGTGAGGAAGAAGGTGATTTTTAGAGTGGAGGTGAGGATGAAGAAAAGGAAAGGGAGAGTGAAGGTGAGGATGAAGAGATTGAGGAAGAGAATGAGAATACAAGTGGGGAATCAAAAGGCTCTATGGCTATTGGGGACACTGTCATAGCCCCTTCAGAAGAAGCAAGTGGAGAGAAAAGGACTTAAGAAATTGGGTCCTTGTTAAATTCTTTTACTAGAGACGAGGAGGTCAGCAGTGAGGACAATTTACCCTTGTCTGTAGTAGGGAAGAAAATCAAGAAGGCCCCTGTGAAAGGAATAAAGTCTGTTATCTATGTAAGAAAACAAGGTGGCTCTTCATGCTAAGACTCCTCTCACAAGGAGTAAAAGAAAGGTTGCTGGTGAACAAATCATTAAGGAGTCCAAAGGTGCCAAGAATCCAAGGAAGCAAGTTCCAGTTGTTCAACCTGTTGTTGAGTTGGATGCCGAAGATGAGTCTAATTCATACTTTGCAAGAAAAGACATTAGCACAAAAGAGAAAGGCTGTCAAATTTACCAAGGCAAATACCCCATCTAAAAGGGCCAGCAAAGGAAAGAAAAGGAAAGGTATGCCTATTTTGGTGGAGTTCTATGTAAACTTCCAGTTTGATGGCAAAGTGGTCAAGAGTAATGTAAGGGGGTTTGAGATGGAGTTTGATGTTGAAGAGCTTGGGATGCTTCTGAATATTCTCTCCGTAGGTTTTCACAATTACTGGAAGAAAAAGTGGCCAGCCCTAGATAATGATGTGGACACAGGAATTGTAGTCACAAGGAAGTTCTCTCAGAAGTTTGAATTGGATGCTCCCCAGACGGTGTATAAGACTGACATGACTCCCTTTCACATGTTGCTATTTCGTTTTATAAATTCCTGCATTTTGCAGAGATCTGAGAGAAGGAACGAGGCTACTATGCTAGATATAGTTCTGATGGAACTGCTTGACACTAGTAGAGCTATCAATCTCCCTAGCCCGATGATTCAGCACATGGCAAGAGCTGCAGACACTTCCAAGCCTAAGCATGATATGCCTTATGGCATTATGTTAACTGAGTTGTTTGCTAAGCTCAATATTGCCTTGCCTGACCTTAAGTTTGGAAATCACAATGATATTTTGGATGTTGTTATCCTCAAGCAGTGTAGCTTTGAGGAGATCAAGGCTAGGGGACCAACTGGTTCTGCTATTCTACCTGGTAGCAGTAGGACACAGAGCTCACTTAGAGGCTTGATGGTAGGCTAGGAACACGTGTTTTAGCCGCATTTTTCACTCTAATTACTACACTTTGAGCGTATCTGAGCTTAAATAATGGAGATTTGCACTTATTACGTGTTATATGCCTTGCAAGAAATGATTTGTGTTAAAAAGATAAATTGGAGCTAAATTGAATAATTTGGAGCTTTGAAGTCTGAGTAAAAGCCCAAGGAATTAAACCATGATCATATCAGGGGATGGAGCAAAATGTACTAATGCGTCGCATGAGGCATGGCATTAAGGATCACATTAGTACAAAAGTTGGTCAGAAGTTTGAGAAGTTCAGAGACTTGGAGTTTTCGGGTCTGACAGAAAAATACAGTAACGCGACGCAGGGCGCGTGGGATAGTGCGACGCATTAGTAAAAAAGTTTGTCAGACAAGCTAAGTTCAGAGAGTTTACAACTGAGCAACTTACACTAATGCGATGCAGGGCGCGTAGCACTATGCGACGCATGAAGTGTAAAAGTTGATAGGTTTTCCCACTTTTGCTCAAGGAGGTTAGTTTGGTCCAGGCACGTCCCAACTTGGTATAAATACACTAAAAATACATTTCTAGAGGACTTTTGACCTACGGAAGATCGGAAGAGCATTGGAGACTCAAAGCACAAGGATTCATCATTCTATCCTCGACTCAACTCCCGAGTTTGGATTGAATTAATTTTTTCTTACTATTCAACTTTATTCGTGATGAATTAATCCATAAATATGGAGTAGTTTATCTTAGGGTTTGACGTATATGGTGTTTTTATTGATATTTGTAGATGTTAACTCTAGTTCTTTGCTTGAATTCGTTTATGTAACTTTGAATTGATTGCTACTTTATTCACCGGTTAATTTAATCGAAATAGGAATATTTTGGTGGTCATCTTTGCATTATTTTATTTTGTTTAATTTTGTGATTCTTTTAAGTAATCTAAAGAGCTTATTGAATTGTTGATTAAATCAAGTTAAGAGAATATTCTAGAGACATTTTCCTAAAGACTAATCCATTAACGCGTTCTTGTATATTTTTATAGTGCTTTATATTAGATCACCTTGTAGAGTTAAGATTTAATAAAGAGAGGAGTCTTGGCTACATGATTGAACTAATCATCGCCTGAATTCGTGAGAATCATAACAACATTAGAGTGAATTGAACTAGAGTTAGATCCCGAATAGCCATCTTGCACCTATCCTGTCACAACCCTTATTTCTCCCATTGATTATTTTGGTGTTGCTCAACTCTTGTCTTTCTATGATCTATTGGGAATTGCTTTAGTATTCATAGCTAATGTTAGTTATTAATCATCCCAAACAAAGTGTTAATCATACTGAATATCGTTAAGCTAGAAATTACTTGAACATTGTTTAAATCTAATCCATGTGAAGATGATAATCAAACTATACTATCTTTGGCTAGCGAGCATTAATTTCGTATTGTGTTTTGCGATCGTCAAATTCTGATGTCGATGGCAGGGACTGATGATCAATAATGTTCAAAATAGTTTTTAGTGCTTATTTAGGAACCAATTTTATTTTAGTCTTAAAGGTTTTTCTCTTCCGTGTGTAGACAACATGTTAAACTATTTGATGTAAGACCCGATCTTCTTCAAAAGAAGTGATAAAGCATCTGCGACAGTTGAGGAAAGAGAAAGAACTCACCGGGAAACTCTTGGGGCAATCTTCAACCCAAGGGAACATGGCAAAGAACAATGAAGAGATAGTTGATTTGGCTACACGGGAAATAGCCCAACAGGAAGCAGCCGCACGGGCAACTACTGAAGTAGCTCTCAGAGCTGATGAAACCGTGGACTAGAATGGAGGACGAAGAATCAACTCGAACTGACCTCTGGTTGAAGACGAATTTGAAAATAATATGCCCAGGCCGGGAGGATCACTAGGAGACTACGTCAGACCAGTCTACAGTCTAGGAGTATCTAGTGTGCGACCTCCTCCGATCGTAATAAATAATTTTGAGATCAAGCAAGGGCTACTTCAGACCATTCATAACAATTGTGTCTTCCGAAGAAAATCCAACAAAGATCCAAATACTCATTTGATGGATTTTGATAAGATTATGAATGGCTTCCAGCACAACGGGGTATCAAAAAATGCTATCTACTTAAGGACATTTCTTTTTTCACTGAGGGAAGATGCTAAGCACTGATTGTAGAGTTTGCCGACTGGGTCAATTCAATATTGGGAAGACATGATAAAGTTCCTTGAAAAAGGAGGACGCAAAACAACATAGTTGGAGGTCCTCTTATGCAGAAAACACCTGAGGAGATTCTTGCAATTCTAAATGAATTATCTGGAGATGCAAATCAATGGCGTGCAGATGATAACGAGAGATGGAAAAAGGTTGGGTTACATTAGTTGGACTCTAACACATCAGTGCAAGCCCAGCTAGACCCCATGACCAGAGAGATAAGAAAGAACCTTATCTAAGGTCCAGAGTCAATCATCCTCAGTTTGTGAGTTTTGTGGAATGGGTCATCCCAGCATGAGTATCAGGCCTCGACTACAGATGAAGTGGTAAATACTTTGGGGATCTTTGATAGAGGCAACTACCAAAGTGGCAATAATTTTTAACTCCAAGGGGTAGAGGTACCCCAGTTGTTCTTGGAGTTCACCAGGTGGTAGTGCGAATGCATGGCAATAGAATAACTCTAGATCTCGAGGACAGGGAGCTCCAGGTCTTCTCAATCAATAGAGGCAGCAATATCAGCCCCCACTGTGTAGTCATTCTAGCATGGAAAATCTGATGAAGGCCTTTATTATTAAGATATATGAGAGGCTTGAAACTCATGGCACAACTATCCGAGAACCGGGCACAACATTCGAAACTTGGAAAGACAGGTTGGGAAACTTGCTAATTTGAGAGGGTTCGTGGAACACTCCCTACTGATACTAAAACAAATCCAAAAGAGACAATAAAGGCGGTGTATTTTTGGAGTGGGCACGTATTGAAGGATCCTATGGCAAAACAAAAGGATGAGTTGGTTGAAGGACAGGTAGAGACTACGGATGAGCAGAAAAAAACAACATTCAAGAAGGTGAAGTGAGAGTAGATCCAGATGATGGTCTGAAGAATAAAGGGAGGACTAGAACTCAAAAAAAGAAGAAGGATGAGAATTCAATGAATGAGGAGATTGAGGAGCAAATACATGCCTGCTTTACCTTTCCCTCAGAAGCAAAGAATAGAGAAGTTGGACAAACAATTTGGGCATTTTCTAGAATTGCTCAAGCAGGTGCATGATAATCTACCTTTCACAGAGGTACTCTCTCAAATGCCAACATATGCTAAGTTCATGAAGGATATATGGTCCAACAAGTGGAAAGCGGAAGAGATATCGGCTGTCAAGCTCACATAGTTTAGTAGTGCCATTAAACAAAATAAGCTCCCTCAAAAGTTTGGAGATCCAGGGAGTTTTACTATGCCTTGCTCTTTAGGAAGTACTAAATTTGAAATGTTTGAGTGATTCAGGTGCTTCTATCAATCTTATGCCCTTGTCTATTTTCAGGGAATTGGAGGGAAAGATTGGAGAAATCAGATCTATACCTGTGTCTTTCCAACTGGCGGATCAGACCACAATCATACCTGAAGGAATAATGGAAGATGTGCTAGTTCAGGTGGATAAATTTGTGTTCCCTATGGAATTAATCATGGTGAATATTAAAGAGAATAAGGAGGTCCCTATGATTTTAGGGAGACTCTTCTTGGCTACTGGCAGAACTATTCTGGACATTCAGGAAAGGCAGCTCATGCTAAGAGTAGGGGAAGAAAGAGTGGTATTCAAGATGAAGGAAGCAATAGGTGCACCTAGAGATAAGTTGATGGCATTCTCGGATTTCAAGGTAAGTGGCCTAAAAGAGCAAACTGGAGAGAGTAAGCATTACAAGTGTGGGATGTACACGAAGAAGGCGGAAAAGAAACTTTCAGCATGGATGTGTGCACTGTTGACACCCAATTTTTCCCTATCTATTTTTCAATATGAAAATATAGCTTCAAAATGGTATATATGCATATATCCAAGTGCTTCATTACTTTTCCTTAATTTTAAAAGATTTTTTTATCTAATTATTCTCCTATTTTTATCCATAAAATTCAGTAATTGTTTCTAAAGTTATCATTTTTTGGTGATTCACTTATTGCATTGTTTTATGTATGCTAAAATATAGCCAAGGGAATTTTTGCATATTTTAAAAAATTTATTTAGTATTTTTAAAGCTAAATTGCATATAATTGCAATATTAGCCTCATTCAAGATTTAACTATATTTATGTTCATAAAATTAAGTCCGGTATTTTTAAATAATTAATTACGTGTCATAAATCATTTTAGTACCACTAATTTATTTCCAGAAACTGTTTTATTATTTTTTATAAATCAAATAGGAAAAATTGGCTATTTAAATGTTAGCCCCATTTTATTTCGATTATAGCCTAAATTGGACCCAATTTGAATCCCAATTGCCCTGGCCCAAATCCTATCAAAACCCTGACCCAATCCCGATTAAAATCGACCCAAACCCGGTCTCCTTAAACCGCCCCTTTACCCGTTCAATCCAAGTCGTTGATCACTCAAATCAACGGCCCAAAATTGCCCTTACCTAAATTAATTCCCAACTACCCCCCCAAACCCTTTCATTTGTTACCCTACGCCGCCTCTGCATTCCCCTCCTCTCCCAAATCCTCTCTACAACAACATCAAACCCTAGCCACTGCCCCCTTAATCTACCCTAATTTATGGCTTTCCATGGTTGCCTAAGACCTGTATCAGCCTCCTATCGCTTCTATGCGTTTGTTGCTGTGGTCTCATGACCAGATTCTGAACGGACTTGGTCCAATCCTCGCTCGATGACTGTTCTCCGGTCGTCTCTGACCTTTCTCCGGCCAGCCATGGCCATTCGAGTCAGACCTTTGCCTCCCCTGTCTAGATCGGTAACTTTTGAAGCCTCTCTCACCTTTTCTGGGTCTTCTGAAACCCTAATCTCTAAGATCCTCTCCGATTTCCTTCAGATCTACTGTAGATCTGTGTTTATCTTGAACTTTTAAAAATCTTCTAGAATTTTCTTCAATTTTGCCATCAAAACGACTCTTTGTCTTTTCCGATTAGGATTTTTTCTGTTAAGTTATTTCAAAATCTCTTCTCTGACTTTTAACACATTTAAGATATGTGCTTGTTTGAACTCTTGTCTGACTTGTATATTTACCACCCTCTAAACTCGATTGATGTTGAAAACCCTAATCGCTTTTGGGTTCATTCGAGTTTCTGAAGCTATTTGTTAATGTTTGTTTGATTTACTTGTTCATCATCTTTATACTCGATTGGTGTTGAAAACCCTAATTTCTTCGGGTTCACTCGAGTTTTTGAGACTATTTGCTAGATATTTTCGTATTTATTTGTTTATCATCTTTAAACTTGATCGATGTTGAAAAACCCTAGTTTTCTTTCGGGTCTATTCGAGTTTCTAAACTGCTTGTTCAACTTATTTGTTTATCATCTTTTAAGCTTGAATATTGTTTAAGAAAACCTATGTCTTTGAGTTGAAACTGCTCGTTTGAATGCCTAACTTGATTTGAAGTTCCTTGTTTCAGCATCTCTTTCCCTTATATGATTCCTCTGATTCTGGGTTCTTACTATCTTTGAAACTCGACTATGCTGTGAGACCCTTTGCATGCTCCTGACACTCTATTTTTCTTACAACTGATTCAATGAGACCTGACCTACTTGACTATCATGTTTTGAATATTTGCTATCTACTGACTTTGTACTACTATTTCATGTTGTTTCTCTTGCCAATAGCTTGGCCTCGCATGTCTTTTGTTTGTGCATTCTATTTATATGTTGAGGTTCCTTCTTTGACTGATGCTCAATTTTGGGACTGATTTTAAAACTTCCCTTTTTGTGAACTCTAATTTTACTCGCTTGTTAAAGTGATTAATCCCTTTCCTTACTTATTACCTTGCTGAATCTTTTCCCAAAAAAAAAGAAAACACACAAGTGTATCTCTGTACTTGGACTCGATTATGTACTTGATGTTTTACTACTTTCTTTTATGGTAATAATCAGTTTGCCTACAAACTGATCTTTCTTTCCTTCTTTTGAACATGTTAGCCCCATTAAACAAGTAATTCCTCAATTAAAGGGGAATCACTTGGTTGATTGATTTTGATTGCTGATTACTTCCATATTTGCATTAAACTTTATTTACTGCCTTATTTCTCAGATGTTTTCAAAACAATAAATACCCACCTCCATTTCTTGCAATCACACGAACACAAGGGATAAAACACTTGAGTTCAGACACACACCTCACTAAAATCTCTTTTTTTTTTGCTACTTGTATTGCTGCCTTCCCTAGCCGGCTGAAAGCCAAGGCTAGGCTGTGGGAAGCTTGCTTATTTTTTCTCTGCATTTGCATCTTGACTGGTATGTTCTAACTAATTTTCAGCATCAGCAACAACATGTTTCTTTACTGTTTCTTTCATCCTTGTTTGTCTCCTGTTTGTATTTAACCAAGTTTCATTATTAAGCATGCTGAAGTCTGCCTTTCTGTTCTGAATTAATGCTTCTGTTAATTACTTATCATTGCTTGAGAACCTTAAATCCACATCCCCAATGTGTTTGGTATCTGTGGTTGGTTTGGGTCATGACAGCATTGAACATTGTTGTGCATGACCCAAACTTGATCCCCCTGGGACCATAACCTATGTTTCCTCTAGTTGTTGTGTGTTCTGGTTGGCTTATAGGCATGCCAACACCTTCTATTGCTGTGCATGCCCAAAGCTGACCCCTACCTAAGTACATAGGCTCCTTGCAATGGATTCTCAACCCCTGACCCCTTTTGTATGAAGTTATTGACTATGTGTTTTACTAATTACTGTTTCCCTATCACCCTACCCCTCTCCTTTATCCCCTCAGTTTAAACTTCATTCATGCACTTCCACTATTTTCTTAGACTTACGTTCTGCCCCTCTTGTGTGAGCGACGGAGCCAGGGATGCCGAATCTGGGGAAGATCCTTCTGGGACCAAGTAGATAGGAATTTTTCTTTTCGCTTTATAAAATGTAATAAGGCCGATGGCCATTAGTGATTTCCGTTTCCTGTTTATTTAGTGTCAATTTGGGATTCGTCTATTTTTCGTCAATAAAATGTGGCATTTGGCATTCTAAGTTCTCCAAATCAATTTGTCGCTAGGGCTACCTCGGGCACAACCAGGCTCCCGAATTAGGATACACTTCATATTCCTGCACTATGTGTTTAAATATTGCAACATTTTTATGATCCTCACTAACTTGGTTACCTTTTTGTTTTATTTTTGTTTTGTTATTCCCATCCCCAATGGTTAGTTCGTGCACTCTGGCAACATCATCATATTCCACGAGATCCAGGGGCCCTCTAGCCACTCCTCCTCTTAGTCCTATCAAAAACAAGAACAAAGGCAAGATGGAAGATTTGAACAACGTCAGAAAGGAGAATTCAACTGAACGAGTAGAGGTCACTAATGGTCATGGTACTCAGGTTCCTAAGGAAAACGTATCCCAGCTTGAACAAAAATTGCTAAAGTTCCAGGAAGAGCTCGACCAGGTTCGGAATCTGGCAAGTTTGTCATTCTCGCTCAGCACCCCTGTAACGACCCGGCCGGTCGTTTTTGGAATTTACGCCCCGATCCCCCCTTAACTGCTTCCCCTAAGTTCATTTGTGCTATTTTGGTTTGCCGGGATGTTCGGTGTTAGGATTCGGAGCGTTTTGGGACACTTAGTCCCTAAATGAGAGCTTAAGTGTTGAAAAATGGTCAGAAGTCGGAACAGTGTGAAGACGACCTCAGAATGGAAATCCGATGGTTCCGTTAGGTGATTTCGGGGTTGGGAGCGTGTTCGGAATGTAGTTTGGAAGTCCGTAGCTCATTTAGACTTGAAATGCCGAAGTTTGAATTTTTGAAGTTTCCGGTCCGATAGTGAGTTTTTGATCCGAAGGTCGGGTTGGAATTTCGGAAGTTGCAGTAGCTCCGTCATGTCATTTGGGATGTGTTTGCAAAATTTCAAGTCATTTGGACGTGTTTTGGTTAGGTTTTTGATCGAAATCGTATTTGGAAGGAATTTGAAGTTCTTAGGCTTGAATCTTTGATTAATTCGGGTTTCCGGCGTTGTTTTAGGTGTTTTCAAGATTGGTACAAGTTTGACTAAGGTATTAGGTGGTATTGGTGCTTTTGGTTGAGGTCCCGGGGGCCTCGGGATGATTCCGGGTGGTTAACGGAGGAAAATTTCTAAGTTTGCAGCAACTGGTATTTTGTTCCTTCTGGTATTTTCGCTTCTGCGGCTTGGGAACCGCAGAAGCGAGTTTGGTCCCCCCCCCCCTCAGGAACCGTAGAAGCGGTTATTTATTCGCAAAAGCGGAGGTCTGACCTTTTAAAAGAAGCCGTAGAAGCGGCCAGTGTTTCGCATAGGCGGGACCGTAGAAGCGATCCCTAGACCGCAGAAGCAGCATTCACTGCACAGATATAGAGATTCGAGGGTTTTAATTTCATAAGTTGGAGAAATCAATTGAGAGCTCGGTTTTAGGCGATTTTGAGTGGGTTTCGAAGAGAAGATCACTGGGTAACGTTTCTTTGGTCCCTTTTTGTTATATTTCATCATTATATAGTTAAATACATCATTGGAATTCGAATTTAGGATCAAAAAATTGGATAATTTGGGGTAAAACTTCATTACCGAAACTATTGAATTTTGAGTGGGCATTTGACCTCCGATTTGGGAGGTTTTTATATGGTTAGACTCGTGAGAGTACGAGGGTTCTAAAAATGTGAAAATTATTCGATTCCAAGACGTTAGCTTGAAGGGCATTTTGGTCATTTCACCTAATTTTACGCCGTAGCTTTGAATTTATTAGCAAAACCAGGTGTTTGCGATGTTATTTACGATGTGTAATTGAATTGAATAGATTTGAGCCATTTGGAGTCGGATACTCGTGGCAAGAGCGTGGTTTCTAGTTGATATTGAGTCGGTTCGAGGTAAGTGGCTTGTCTAACCATGTGTGGGGGACTTTTCCCTTTAGGACATGATCTTTGAATATTTGAATGCCTCGTACGTGAGGTGACGAGCGCGTACTTGAGCTAATTGTTGTAAACCCGTTACAACTTGAAGTATTTAAATTGAGATTTCATGTTTACTTGTTCATTTTAAACTGTGAGTTTATACCTGTGCTAGCTTAGAGACTCATGTTTATCTGGCTTACTTGCTAATTGTTTAGCTGTGCCATTTGTACTCTGTGGAGCATGTTAGGCTAGAATTTACTATTTCTTGTCCTGATCTTTCAGCATTATTCTGAGATTATGAGTTGCTTGTTGTTGTGTGTTTAATTTGGGACTACGGGACGGCTTCCCGGGAGATCCCCCTGTACTTGAGATATTCTGGACTGAGGGTGCGGGATACCAAGAGATCCCTGGCACATGTGTTTCTATATATATACTGGGATACAAGAGATCCTCGGACTACTTATTGAGGATACCAAGAGATCCTCGGGATACCGAGAGATCCCTAGTGTATATGATGAGGATACCAAGAGATCCTCGGGATACCAAGAGATCCCTAGTGTATATGATGAGGATACCAAGAGATCCTCGGGATACCAAGAGATCCCTAGTGTATATGATGAGGATACCAAGAGATCCTCGGGATACCAAGAGATCCCCGGCTATTATTCCTTGTTAACGGCAATTTTCCTTGTATTGTACCTTGCTTTCTATTACTGTTCTTCCTTATTTACCTTGTTTAGAATTCTCGTTATAGACTTTATTTAAACTGTTCTGTTATCTCATTATTTATTATGTTATCTCAGTAGGGCCCTGACCTTCCTCGTCACTACCCAACCGAGGTTAGGCTTGGCACTTACTGAGTACTGCTGTGGTGTACTCATGCCCTTCCTGTGCATGTTTTTCATGTGCAGATCCAGGTACTTCCTCCTAGGTGTATCATCCTCGTGGTGGAGATTTCTTGCTGAGACTTGAGGTATATCTGCTACGTCCGCAGACCAGGAGTCTCTACTCTATTCCGGCTTTAGCAGATAGTTCCTTTCTTTCCTTTCATGTTGTTAGACATTCTGGTGTAGAGCAGATCACTACATTCTATTAGCCTGTGTTTCCCGTGAGTTTCCGGGTTATGGGATTTAGTTGTAGATTTCCGCATATTTTTGAGTTGTCTAGGCCGAGTGGCCTTATATACAGTTGTTATTTCCGTATGTTCAGTTTTAATTAATTATTCCGCAAATGTTAATTTGTTATTCCGCACTGTTAGGCTTACCTAGTTGTAGGAACTAGGTGCCATCAGGACATATTCATGGAGGGTGAACTGGGGTCGTGACAAGTTGGTATCAGAGCATTAGGTTCATAGGAGTCACGGTACACAGGCCGGTTTATTTGAGTCTCGCTGATCGGTACGGAGACGTCTGTACTTATCTACGAGAGGCTATGTAACCGTTAGGAAAATTTCACTTTATTTGATTCCCTGTCGTGCGAGATTTTTGACATCACAATCCTAAAGTTCTGCCTTCTATTCTCTCACGGATGGTGAGGACGCGTGCTACTCGAGGAAGATGACCTTCGGAAAGGTTTAAAGTCAGCAGCAATTGTGGGTTCAAGTGCCACGAAGATAGACTCTATTTAAGGTAGCGGGTGAGCAGCAAAGGATGAGGAAAGACACGTGGCAAGTGTCGGGCGGTGGCTAAAATTTCTAGGAGTCCGAGTATAAGCGGCCAAGGGCCGAGTAGTCGATTAAGGGGATGAGTTCCGCCAAAGTGGGAGAGTGGCGGAGTTGCATATGGGCTTTGCAGTGGGATGACCACGTACCTTAAGGAGAGTTTGGAGTGACCTGAGAATATTGGTGATTGGTGATTTGGGGCCTACGGATTTAATTAGAAGTATGAGCTATTATGCGGCGGGAGATTTGATATAACGGGAAGGAGCTTCTTGAATGAAGAAGGATACAACATACCTTTGAATTGGAAGAATATTGCCGCACATTTAATTGATGTTCACGAGGGGTGAATGAAATTGTGCACCTGGAGAGTGAGCTCGGACTCAGGATGAGTTATTGATGTCGTGGTGATTGTGCCCATTGCAGCAGCGTTGGGAGATACCGGGGAGTGATTTCTACAGGTGAGTTATTCTTGTGAGCAGGTTAGCGGTCGCGTGGTTGGCGATGCTTCTGCGAAGAATTCTATTGGTTATACAGTGAAGGGATCGGTCGTGCGAATGTTGTTAATGATTCAGAGTATAAAAAGGGGGTTTCTACAGTAAGATATCGAGAATTTTGGTGGTTGATTGCGCAAGGTTATGTCAATAAGAGATTAAGAATCTTGATGAACTCCAGAGTTGTGTAATAGTGGCTTTAAGCTAAGTGGGAGAGTCCCACCGCCTATGATTGGGTTGCATGGTTAACCACTTGCGAGGTTTTCAGGTTGTTAGCATATTTTTGGGTCACTCGGCTACGGGAAAAGAACATAAGTGGTAATTGGAGCAAAGGAATTGTTAAAGGGTGCTATGGCTGGCCTTATTGGCTCATGTTCAGACTTGAGAGAAGGATGAGAAAGGGCTTCGGATTCGTAGAAGGGTTAGTGGAATGGGCATGTCAGTTGAGGGTGCGAATATACGCCCAAGGAAGGTATGAAATGGTTCATGGGATTTGAGACAGCATGGTCTCGCGGTTCCAGGTCACCCGGGGTGAGTGCGGATGGAGTGTGTTATGTGTTGAAAGGAGTTATTGTTATTACTAAGGCAATCGGGGTAAATCGAAGGAAGATATATTGGTTAAACATAGTTGAGTTGGTGTATTGGTGGTAGGGGTCAATTCCTTCAGCATGATCAAGTCATGCGTGTGATTTGTGGCGGTGCATGTGAGGCTTGTCGGTCGCTGAAATTAATGTTGTTCAGAAGCACTCTTCTGGTATGGCCTGTCATGTGTAGGCGGATCCTGGAATGGCCATGGTGGCTCAGGCCACTACTTGGAGGTTTGCATATTCTACGGTTATGAGAATTCACCTAAGTGTTGCTATGGTTCTCCTTAAGTGAGTTAAGTGAAAAGCTTTTAAGTGATGAAGTGTTAGCCTATTAGCGGTCCCGAAGTCGTATGTGTCATGTTAGGTGCAGTGAGTGGTATGGGATTCGAAGTAAAGATCAAGGTAACAGCTCGGTGTGGACAAAGATGTCACGAGCTCGGATGAGCAAGAAAAAGGGTGGAATGTTTAAAGTAAATTGGTATTGTCTTCAGTGTCACCTGAGATCGATGTGTTGTGAAAAAGGCTTTGCATCCTGGTTAAGGATTCTTGATTGCTTATCAGCGTTAGTGCGGCCGATGGTTTAGATGTGCGGACCCGTTATTCATTTCGGAAGATTGTGGGAGCGTGTCCCACGGGAAGATTGTATAAGTGTGACATGTAGTCACTTGATTGACTAAAGATTTAAACCAGGTATAAGGATTGTGGTAACATCATTAATTTGAGAATTTATGCCGGGAGGGCACTTTGTTTGTTGGGTTGCGAAGTGAGGAGGTTGCTCCGGTTATAATGGTTGTTCCTATGTGTTATGAGGAAAAGGGGGTTACTATGGACCTTTGAAAGGTTATTAGCCAAGTTGGTGCAATCAGAAATCGGCTTGAGATCAGTGGATTGATTTATATGTGAGCAGGGCTTTATATCAGGCCAGTTGTGTTCGTTTCAGCGAGCGTTCCTTATGGAGGAACAGTCGGGGTGTTATTTTGTCATCAGTTATTCCAGGTAATGATGTATTAGGCCGTATGAGTTATGAGACGGCTTGGTAAATTTTTATGTGTTGAAGTTCCGCGTGGCGATGATGTTATATGAGCAGAATGGCTCTTGAGATTCAGATCTTGTATCGCACCTCAGTTGTGCCCGAGTTTGTGGATTATAGCGTTATATGTCTCCCTAGGGAATGGTGTTATACACTTAGCATGGTTATGACTTATGCTTAGTATTTTGTTGTAATGAGCAATTTAGCTCGATGTACATCTCCTTATGTGAGCTCCATGTGTGGATCGGGTGGCACGCCGCCACGGGTATGTTATTTGGATCGGGTGGCACGCCTCCATGGTTATGATTGCTCGGATCGGGTTGCACGGCGCAACAAGTGTGATGTTCAGTATAGTTTCCCATATCTGTTTATTGTGTTTTGTTTCCTATTTTCTGGAGGAGGCTCATATCAGCTGCGCGCCCGCGTCGCATGTATGATTCGCGAGCGGGGTAATTGAAATTTCTTTTCAGAGTTCACTTTCCTTTTTTTGTATCGCATTCTAATTGATAGCCTATTGGCACATTGTGACATCATATGAGACTTTTGGTCATGTTGGGGTGGCTTATTGTCTGAGCATTCGTACTGGGTGAGACGAGATTGTTGGATTTAGGATCAGTGCAATCTGATTACGTGAAATATCTATTAAGAGGCAAAGACCATTAATGGTTCAGAATGACGGTAATGCTTCTTGTCAGGAGAATAGACTCAGATCGATTGGTTGACATCGCAGTCGATTATGAAATTTCCGCATATCTCTTCGTTTGGACGGCCTTGCAAGAGTTAAATGAGGCCTGTGCATGTCATGGGTGCAATGAGAGCATCAGATTCGTGTGAATTTTTGACTAAGTCGATTAGAAATTTTACTGTGGTCCGGTGAGTAAAGTGATGCGAGATGTGAACTTCAGCAAGTTTTGCAGCCATGTTTGGGTATATGCGTGTAGTGATTATGTGTTATGATGAAATCATATGCTGGAGAACAGGTCGGGCATAAAATTCCGGATGTTGGAATTGGGCTCTAAGGCTTATTTGCTTGAATAAAAAGGATATCTTCAGAATTGATCGGCCTGGTGTGCTCAACTGAGTTGTGGTAGACACGGTAAGGTGCATGAGGAGTTAAAACATTGAATCATGGAACTGGAGGATCTTGGATCATTTCTTTGCCACTGGCAGAGTTTGCTAACAACGATAGTTAATCAGTCCAAGCTTTCAGATGGCGCCGTATGAGGCTTTATATGATAGGAGTGTAGATCTCCCGTGGGTTGGTTTTGAGCCGGGTGAGGCTAGGCTATTGGGCACAGAGTTAGTACAGGATGTATTGGAGAAGGTTAAGACGATTCAGGATAGACTCCGTACAGCCCAGTCCAGACAGAAGGTTACGCGGACAGGAAGGTTCGTGATGTTTCATATATGGTTGGTGAGCGGGTTCTGCTTCGGGTCTCGCCTATGAAAGGCGGATGAGGTTTGGGAAGAAAGGAAAGTTGAGCCGAGGTTTATTGGCCCTTTTGAGATCTTGCCGCGAGTTGGGGAGGTTGCCTATGAGCTTGCCTTGCCTCCCATTTTGGCCGGAGTTCATCCGGTATTTCATGTTCGATGCTCGGAGGTATCACGGTGATCCGTCGCATGTGGTGGATTTCAGTTCAGTCCAGTTGGACAAAGATCTATCCTATGTTGAGAGCCAGTGGCTATATTGGACAGAAAGATCAGGAAGTTGAGGTCAAAGAACATTGCTTCAGTGAAGGTTCAGTGGCGGGGTCAGCCGGCCGAGGAGGCGACTTGGGAGACCGAGCGGGATATGCGCAGCCAGCACCCTCATTCTTTTCACTACTTCAGGTATGTTCTCTATGCTCGTTCGAGGACGAACGAATGTTTAAGTGTAGGAGGATGTAACGACCCGGCCGGTCGTTTTTGGAATTTACGCCCCGATCCTCCCTTAAACTGCTTCCCCTAAGTTCATTTTGTGCTATTTTTGGTTTGCCGGGATGTTCGGTGTTAGGATTGTAGTGTTTGGGACATTTAGTCCCTAAATGAGAGCTTAAGTGTTGAAAAATGGTCCGAAGTTGGAACATCCTGAAGACGACCTCAGAATGGAAATCCGATGGTTCCATTAGCTCCGTTAGGTGATTTCGGGGTTGGGAGCGTGTTCGGAATGTATTTTGGAAGTCTGTAGCTCATTTAGACTTGAAATGCCGAAGTTTAAATTTTTGAAGTTCCGGTCCGATAGTGAGTTTTTGATCCGAGGGTCGGATTGGAATTCCGGAAGTTGCAGTAGCTCCGTCATGTCATTTGGGATGTGTGTGCAAAATTTCAGGTCATTTGGACGTGTTTTGGTTAGGTTTTTGATCGAAATCGTATTTGGAAGGAATTTGAAGTTCTTAGGCTTGAATCTTTGATTAATTCGGGTTTCCGGCGTTGTTTTAGGTGTTTTCAAGATTGGTACAAGTTTGAATAAGGTATTAGGTGGTATTGGTGCTTTTGGTTGAGGTCCCGGGGGCCTGGGGATGATTCCGGGTGGTTAACGGAGGAAAATTTCTAAGTTTGCAACAGCTGGTATTTTGTTCCTTCTGGTATTTTCGCTTCTGCGGCTTGGGAACCGCAGAAGCGGCTCGCTCATCGCAGAAGCGAGTTTGGTCCCCCCTCCTCAGGAACCGCAGAAGCGGTTATTTATCCGCAGAAGCGGAGGTCTGACCTTTTAAAAGAAGCCGCAGAAGCGGCCAGTGTTTCGCATAGGCGGGACCGCAGAAGCGGTCTCTAGACCGCAGAAGCGGCATTCACTGTACAGATATAGAAATTCGAGGGTTTTAATTTCATAAGTTGGAGAAATCAATTGAGAGCTCGGTTTTAGGCGATTTTGAGTGGGTTTCGAAGAGAAGATCACTGGGTAACGTTTCTTTGGTCCCTTTTTGTTATATTTCATCATTATATAGTTAAATACATCATTGGAATTCGAATTTAGGATCAAAAAATTGGATAATTTGGGGTAAAACTTCATTGCCTAAACTATTGAGCTTTGAGTGGGCATTTGACCTCCGATTTGGGAGATTTTTATATGGTTAGACTCGTGAGAGTACGAGGGTTCTAAAAATGTGAAAATTATTCGATTTCGAGGCGTTGGCCTAAAGGGCATTTTGGTCATTTCACCTAATTTTACGCCGTAGCTTTGAATTTATTAGCAAAACCAGGTGTTTGCGATGTTATTTACGATGTGTAATTGAATTGAATAGATTTGAGCCATTTGGAGTCGGATACTCGTGGCAAGAGCGTGGTTTCTAGTTGATATTGAGCCGGTTCGAGGTAAGTGGCTTGTCTAACCTTATGTGGGGGACTTTTCCCTTTAGGACATGATCTTTGAATATTTGAATGCTCGTACGTGAGGTGACGAGCGGGTACTTGCGCTAATTGTTGTAAACCCGTTTCTACTTGAAATATTTAAATTGAGATTTCATGTTTACTTGTTCATTTTAAACTGTAAGTTTATACCTGTGCTAGCCTAGAGACTCATGTTTATCTGGCTTACTTGCTAATTGTTTAGCTGTGCCATTTGTACTCTGTGGAGCATGTTAGGCTAGAATTTACTATTTCTTGTCCTGATCTTTTAGCATTATTTTGAGATTATGAGTTGCTTGTTGTTGTGTGTTTAATTTGGGACTACGGGACGGCTTCCCGGGAGATCCCCCTGTACTTGAGATATTCTGGACTGAGGGTGCGGGATCCCAAGAGATCCCTGGCACATGTGTTTCTATATATATACTGGGATACCAAGAGATCCCCTACTTACTTATTGAGGATACCAAGAGATCCTCGGGATACCGAGAGATCCCTAGTGTATATGATGAGGATACCAAGAGATCCTCGGGATGCCAAGAGATCCCTTGTGTATATGATGAGGATACCAAGAGATCCTCGGGATGCCAAGAGATCCCTAGTGTATATGATGAGGATACCATCCCCGACTATTATTCCTTGTTGAGGGCAGTTTTCCTTGCATTGTACCTTGCTTTCTATTACTGTTCTTCCTTATTTACCTGGTTTAGAATTCTCGTTGTAGACTTTATTTAAACTGTTCTGTTATCTCATTATTTATTATGTTATCTCAGTAGGGCCCTGACCTTCCTCGTCACTACCCAACCGTGGTTAGGCTTGGCACTTACTGAGTACCGCTGTGGTGTACTCATGCCCTTCATGCGCATGTTTTTCATGTGCAGATCCAGGTACTTCCTCCCATGTGTATCATCCTCGTGGTGGATAGTACTAGCTGAGACTTGAGGTATATCTGCTACGTCCGCAGACCAGGAGTCTCTACTCTATTTCGGCTTTATCAGATAGTTCCTTTCTTTCCTTTCATGTTTTTAGACATTCTGGTGTCGAGCAGATCACTACATTCTATTAGCCTGTGTTTCCTGTGAGTTTCCGGGTTTTGGGATTTAGTTGTAGACTTCCGCATATTTTTGAGTTGTTTAGGCCGAGTGGCCTTATATACAGTTGTTATTTCCGTATGTTTAGTTTTAATTAATTATTCCGCAAATGTTAATTTGTTATTCCGCACTGTTAGGCTTACCTAGTTGTAGGAACTAGGTGCCATCACGACATGTTCATGGAGGGTGAACTGGGGTCGTGACAACCCCAGATATCACCTTTCCCAATACTCAAAACCCTACACCACCTCAAAACATCCCGACGCAACAAAATCATCCCACTCCTCATACAGTTCCACCAAAGACCCAATGCAACACTTGCCATACCACAAACAACACCCCGGTGCTCCTCCCAGGACTCAAAACTCCACAAATGACCACTTCCACACCCACCATAACACTCCCATCTACGTGGAGACCATGCCACTCTCCCCCCAACCCATCTCGGGCACACCGGAGTCTGATGATAAAGATTTGCTCATCAGGAACCTGGCTGAAGAACTTAAGAAATTGACTAGCCGGATTTAGGGCGTTGAAGGAAACAAGAAAATTGAAGGGCTGAATATGAAGATCTCTGCATACAGCCCGATGTCGAATTGCCCGAGGGGTACAAACCTCCGATGTTCGAAATGTTTGACGGTACAGGCGATCCAAGGGTCCATTTGAGGATGTATTCTGACAAGCTGGTTGGGGTAGGGAAAGACGAGAGGATCCGTACGAAGCTGTTCATGAGGAGCCTAAAAGGAGATGCGTTGTCTTGGTACATTAGCCAAGATCCAAAGAAATAGTCAAGTAGGGTAGGCCTGGCGTCCGATTTCATGGACAGGTTCAGGTTTAACACAGAGAATGCGCCGGATGTGTTCTATATTGAGAATCTAAAGAAGAAGCCTACAGAAACATTTCGCGAGTATGCTACTCGCTGGAGGTCCGAAGCTGCTAAGGTCAGACCTGCCTTAGAAGAGGAACAGATGAACAAATTCTTTGTCCGGGCCCAAGACTCGCAATACTATGAACGACTAATGATGATCGAGAGCCACAAATTTTCTGACATTATCAAACTGGGGGAACGGATTGAAGAAGGCATTAAGAGCGGTATGGTTACAAACTTCGAGGCCTTGCATGCTACAAATAAGGCCTTGCAGTCTGGTGGTGTGTCCAAAAAGTGGGACGTAGGAGCCGTGATGGTCGCACAAAGAACCAAATCTCCTATCAAGTACCAAACCTACCCAACACCTCCACTCATATATCAGCCCACTCTGAACTACCAAGCACTCTCCCCACCCGCCTATCAACCATCTCCACCTCCCATATATCAGCCTACTTCGCCCAGATATTCCCAACCCGCACATGTCTACCAAACTTATAATGCTCAACCATCCCACTATCAGTCACCTCCTGCCCGTCAGAACTTCCCTAGACCCCGACCAAATTTTGACCGCAGGCCTCCCAAATAATATACAACCATTGCTGAACCCATTGACCAACTATATGAAAGACTCAAAGCCGCCGGTTATGTCACCCCATCCCTGCTACAACCCCTGAGAACCCTTCTCAGTGGGTTAACCCAAACAAATCTTGTGCATACCATTCTGGCATGAAGGGACACACCATCGACGAATTCCGCTCTCTAAATTGATAACAAGGTCATTGTAGCGAAGGAAGCCGCTCCGAATGTTCGCAACAACCCCTTACCAGATCACCAAGGCGGGGGTGTTCACATGATTGAAATAGAGGATGATTGTGATCCCGAGGGATCCATCGGGTTTATCGCGGAAGGTGATGATCCAAAGAAGCCAGCAGTTACTCTCAACCCCATCATGGTCCAGATTCAACCATCTGAGGTCACTAAGGTAGACGTGTTTATCCCGCTTGAGTTTGAGGCAGCGCCATTAGCCAAAATACCGGCACCGTTTGAGGTTACAATCTTACCACCTAAGGAACATGTCCCATTTGAAGTAAAGGTAGCCGCACCAATTTCGGTGGCGATGACCACCATGACATCATTCCATAAAAAAGCTATCCCTTGGGATTATACGGCCGAGGCTAGGAGGAAAGGCAAAGTCAAGTTCGAAGAGACTATTGCAGCACAGGGTATGACAAGGACTGGAAGGGTCTATACTCAAGAGCACTTAGCTGAGTCAAGTAAGCAAGCTTCCAACCGGCCACGCATCATTGAAACAGGTCCAGACGACCTTTGGAGGAAGATATAGGCCAAGGAGTATTCGGTCATTGACCAGCTAAAAAAAACACCAGCGCAAATATCCATCCTCTCGCTACTACAGAATTCCAAGGCACACGAAAATGCTCTGCTAAAGGTGCTAAGTGAAGCCTACGTGCCAAGCAACATCACTGGCGGGGAAATGGCCAATATGGTGGGACAGGTATTAGAGAGCCATAAAATCACCTTCTTTGAGGACGAGCTGCCACCTGAAGGGCTGGGTCACAACAGAGCCCTGCATATCACCGTGCAATGTGAGGACTATTTCATCACCAGGATCCTGGTCGACGGAGGTTCAAGCCTTAACATCTGCCCTCTGGTAACACTCAGGAAGTTGGGCAAAGGGCTGCACGAGATAAAAGAAGGAGCAATCAACGTAAAAGCTTTTGATGGGTCTCAGAGGTCCACCATCGGTGAAATTAGCTTGTGTCTGCTGATGGGACCAACCTGGTTCGATGTTTATTTTGAAGTAATAGATTTGCCTGCATCCTACAACTTGCTGCTGGGACGGCCATGGATTCACGCTGTTGGGGCCGTAGCATCAACCCTGCACCAGGCGGTAAAATTCGAATAGAATCACCAGGAGGTGATCATTCACAGCGACGATAGCAACCCATATACAGTCGTCAGACCATTCCAGCAATAGAAGGGAGAAGAAAGCTAGGCGGAGAGACCTACCACCACATCGAGCGGGTCAATACTGTCGACAAAGACAAGTGGTGGGATAACAAGATCGAGAGTATATTGAATTGGAGTGGGTACGAGCCTGGCAAAGGACTCGGCAAAAACCTCCAAGGAATAGCTAAACCCATAACACTCAAGAAGCATGGCACCACTTTCGGCTTGGGATACGAATACACTTGGGAAGAATTTAACAACTGGTCGCCACCATGGCGCGGTCCTTACTATCTGTTGGAACAACCAATACCACCTTTGGAGCAGACTTTCCAACAAGCTGACATTGTTTATGGGACAGACGAAGAGGAAGCACTTGTTGCGGTGAAGAACTTGTTCTTAGAAGACAATGACATGGAGTGCTGTGTTGTTTTCGAGGAGGAGGGGGAGGAAGGTCCTTCCATACAAGCTGTGAGTAGAGGAGCTACCTCAATAATTGGACCATCAGGACCACCAGAGCCCGGCGAGCCTCGGGGTAGCAAGGCAACAACAAGCATCATGCACTGTTTTTATTTTTACTAGATAATTTTTCTTTTCGCATTTTTGATTTCTGCAATAAGATCTTAAATGTTCAAAACAGTTATGGAATTTATCAAAACATTTCGATTTTTCTTATGAATCAACACTCATTATTATTTTTTTCTCATTACTTTACTTATACAGCATTAATATTACTTATCTTGATGAACCAATGACTGTGACATGCAATGCGACAACGCAACAAACAAACATTGACTCAAAAGAAGATGACATACCAGAGGAGATCGTCAAAGAAGTTGAGAACTTTGAGAATAGACCTAAGTCCAACCTGGACGAGACATAAATTGTTAACCTGGGAGATGCGGAAAATGTCAAGGAAACACATATTAGCATTCACTTGTCGCTATCAGAAAAGAGGGAATACACCGAATTTATGAAGGAATATGAGGACATATTCGCCTGGTCATATGATGACATGATTGGTCTAAGTACATCTATTGTGGCCCATAAACCGCCAACTGATCCAACATGTCCGCCGCTAAAGCAGAAGCTCAGAAAGTTCAAGCCAGATATGAGTTTGAAAATCAAAGAAGAAGTCACTAAGAAAGTCAAAGCTAAGGTTCTCAGGGTAGTAGAATATCCGACATGGTTAGCCAATGTTGTACCAGTACCCAAAGAAGGACGGGAAGGTCAGAGTCTGTGTCGACTAATGGGATCTCAACCGGGCCAGTCCGAAAGACGACTTCCCTTTGCCGAACATACACATCCTTATTGACAATTGCGCCAAGCATGAGTTGCAATCATTTGTAGATTGTTTCGCGGGTTATCATCAGATCTGGATGGATGAAGAAGACGCTGAGAAAATGGCTTTCATTACGCCGTGGGGGAATGTACTGTTACAAGATGATGCCGTTCGGCCTGAAGAATGCAGGGGCTACCTACATGAGGGCCATGACCACTATTTTTTCATGACATGATACACAAGGAGATAAAGGTATATGTGGATGACGTTATCATCAAATCCAAGAAAGCCGTGACCACATAAAAGATCCGAGGAAGTTTTTTAACAGATTACGGAGGTGCAACCTGAAACTGAATCCCGCGAAGTACGCATTTGGGTACACGCTGGAAAATTGCTGGGGTTTATTGTGAGTCACCGAGGAATAGAACTGGATACATCAAAGGTCAAAGCCATTCAAGGACTACCACCGCCAAAGAACAAGAAGGATGTGATGAGTTTCTTGGGAAGACTTAACAATATCAGTCGATTCATAGCACAGTCTACAGTTATCTGTGAGCCAATCTTTAAAATGATAAAGAAGGACGCCGTTACCAAATGGACCGATGACTGCCAAAAGGCCTTCGACAGAATCAAGGAATACTTGTCGACACCACCAGTCTTGGTCCCGCCTGAGCCAGGTAGACCCTTATTACTCTACCTTGCGGTGTTGGACGGAGCTTCCGGATGTGTTCTGGGCAACATGATAAAACAGGAAGAAAGGAATAGGCCATCTATTATCTCAGCAAGAAGTTCACTCCGTATGAGGCCCGGTATTCTCTTTTGGAGCGCACCTGTTGTGCTTTGGCTTGGTTCGCTCAGAAGCTAAGGCGTTACTTCTGTGCCTATACTACACATCTCATATCAAGGATAGATCCTTTAAAGCACATCTTTCAGAAGCCCATTCCCATTGGCAAGCTAGCCAAGTGGCAAATCCTGTTGAGTGAATTTGACATTGTTTACGTAACTCAGAAGGCAGTCAAAGGACAAGCATTGGCAGACCACCTTGCTGAAAACCCCGTGGATGGAGAATATGAACCTTTGAAAACATATTTTCTCGATTAAGAGGTATCATTCATAGGAGAAGACATTGCAAAATCCTATGACGGTTGGAGAATGTTCTTCGATGGAGCAGCAAACTTCAAAGGAGTTGGCATAGAAGCAGTCTTGGTATCAGAAACCGGTCAGCATTATCCGGTGTCTGCCAAACTCAGGTTCCCCTGCAACAACAATATGGCCGAGTACGAAGCCTGCATCTTAGGGCTCAAGATGGCCATTGACATGAACGTTCAAGAGTTGCTAGTGATTGGAGATTAAGATTTACTCATACATCAGGTGCGTGAAGAATGGGCAACCAAGAACTCCAAGATACTCCCGTATCTGCATCATGTACAGGAATTGAGAAAGAGGTTCACAAAGACGGAGTTCCAGCATGTCCCCAGAGTCCAGAATGAGTTTGCTGATGCATTGGCGACCCTATCATCTATGATACAACATCCGGATAAGAATTTCATCGATCCCATTCTAGTGAAAATTCATAATCAGCCAGCTTAATGTGCCCATGTTGAAGAGGAAGCTGACGGAAAGCCTTGGTTTCATGATATCAAGGAATATTTGGCAAAAGGAGAGTACCCGGAGCTTGCCAATCATACTTAGAAACGCACACTACGGATTATCCAACAACTTCTTCCACAGTGGAGGAATCCTGTATAGGAGGACTCCAGATTTGGGATTATTAAGGTGTGTCGACGCAAAGGAAGCATCCAAGCTGCTAGAGGAGATTCATGCTGGGACCTGCGGTCCACATATGAATGGTTTTGTTTTAGCAAAGAAGATACTCCGGACTGGTTACTTTTGGATGACTATGGGACAGATTGCTCCAGTACGTTCGGAAATGCCATCGCTGTCAGGTTCATGCCGACATGATAAAAGTGCCGCCGAATGAGCTCAATGCAACAAGCTCACCCTGGCCATCCGCCGCCTGGGGAATGGATGTTATTGGTCCAATTGAGCCTACTGCTTCAAACGGACACAAGTTTATCCTAGTAGCCATCGATTATTTCACAAAGTGGGTCGAAGCAGCATCTTACAGAGCAGTAACTAAGAAAGTCGTGGCAGACTTCGTCCGCAATCGTATTGTTTGTCGATTCGGTATCCCAGAGTCGATCATCACTGATAATGGCTCCAATCTCAACAGTGACCTAATGAAAGGTATGTGCGAAACCTTCAGAATTAGCCACAAGAATTCCACAGCCTACAGGCCTCAAATGAATGGAGCTGTGGAGACCGCCAACAAGAATATCAAGAAGATATTGAGGAAAATGATAGAAAAGCATAAACAATGGCACGAGAAGTTATCGTTTGCTCTAATGGGGTATCGCACCACAGTCCACACATCGATCGGGAAACCCCCTATATGTTGGTTTACGGTAAAGAAGTCGTCATTCCCGCCGAAGTAGAAATTCCTTCCTTAAGGATCATACAGGAAGCTAAGCTCGACGACGCAGAATGGGTGAAAAGTCGTTACGAGCAGCTAGCTCTTATAGATGGAAAGAGAATGAATGCAGTTTGCCATGGTCAACTCTATCAGAACAGAATGTCCAGAGCCTTCAACAAAAGGGTCAAGCCAAGACATTTCACACCGGGACAGCTGGTGTTAAAGAAAATTTTTCTGCATCAAGATGAAGCCAAAGGGAAGTTCTCTCCCAACTGGCAGGGTCCGTACATGGTCCACCGGGTTCTGACAGGAGTAGCCCTCATACTCGCGCAAATGGACGGAGAAGTTTGGCCAAAGCCGATTAATTCAGATGAGGTCAAGCGCTACTATGTGTAATCTTTGTGTTTTCCCTGCACGATGTAATTGATCTACGCCTAACCTGATTCCTGTTTTAGAGGGGATACGTAGGCAGCCCTATGGGTTCGGTCACAATTAAATAAAACTTTCATTTTCCCCCGAAATTGGAAACTGGGGCAGAATTTTGAGGACCCTCAAAATTCCGAAGCAATTTCAGCCGTATCATCGCATGCAAGAGTCAGAATCACCAACCCATTAAACTGGGGCAAAATTTTTAGGAGGACCCTCAAAATTCTATAGCAAGAGAGGTTGCAATGTCCGAAACCACGTCACAGTCGTCGGTTCATCTAAAAGCTATTTTCTTTTCTAAAGTGTACACTTATGTCGTATTTTTTCGAAATCATGCATGTTTGTTACTAAAATTACATTGTTTAGCAACGCTACCCCAGTGATACATACAGTATAACCAGATCAAAATAGAACAAGCCAAGCAAAACCAGCGGGGGATACGAACTAACCTTCCCCTTTACAAAACACACGATTTTTCTTTGGATGCAGACACTAGGACTATGAAATCATTAAGCATACTGTACACTCACGGGGTAGATCTTGTTCAAGAACACGATTCTCCGAACCATTGCACTAACCAATATTTGCTATCAGCACGCACCCGTAATATTTCGTATGTCGCAACGCTCCCAGTAATCACCACGCCGCAATCTGCCATCAGCTAAGAAAACTCTACTGTCATTTGCTATTTAATTTCTTGCATAAGGCTGCCATTCTGCCTTCCGAGACTAAACGCTGTCCCTATCTGCATTTCTGCATTGCATAAGGCTACCATTCCGCCTTCCAAGACTGAACGCTGTCAACATCTACATTTTTGCATTGCATAAGGCTACCATTCTGCCTTCCAAGAATAAACACTGTCTCTATCTGCATTTTTGAAGGCTGCCATTCTGCCTTCCGAGGTTAAGCTCTACCTCTACTGCATCTGCAGGCTGAAAGATGGCCACATCTGCATTTTATGGGCTGAAAGATTGCCACATCTGCATGGCTGAAAGATCGCCACATCTGCATGGTTGAAAGATTGCCTCATACTGTATTTCATGGGCTGAAAGATCACCTCATACTACATCTGCATGGCTGAAAGATCGCCTCATAATGCATTTATGGGCTGAAAGATCGCCTCATACTGCATCTGCATGGCAGAAAGATCGCTTCATACTGCAATTCATAGGCTGAAAGATCGCCTCATACTGCATCTACACGGCTGAAAGATCGCCTCATACTATATCTGCATGGCTGAAAGATCGCCCCATACTACATCTGCATTTCATAGGCTGAAAGATCGCCACATACTGCATCCTTCATGGGCTGAAACATCGCCAACTCATCCAAAGGCGTCATCGTCCGGAGGCACCATCCTCACAGCCTAAGAACACTATGTCATGGCCTAAGGATCTCTTTCAATCTTTTGCACATCATTATTCAAAGGCATCATGGTTCGGAGGCATCATTTTCATAGCCCGAGAGCATCATTTCATAGCCTGCGAATCCTTTATTACACGCTTCATGGCCCAAGACGTCATGGTCTAAGGACGTCATCCTAACCGTCCGAAGACATCATTCATGGTCCAACAGGGAACTTGCATCATGTCTAATTTTATGCACAATATACGCTTGTATTATTTCTATTTGCAGGTAAACCCGGCATGCAACAGCCGTCCCGGCAGGAGCGATCCCGCTCCAGTTCCCGCAGCCATATCAAACCTAACCATTCCCGTAAATCGTCCACTCGACCAGCCTAAGATATTGCGTCCGTTCTTGGAAAATACCCTTCGGCATACTCCGCCGACGGATCCTGAACTACATATGGCCCGATTCCTGTAAAACCAGGGATATGTAGGCAGCTCAGAAGCCAGGGTGCGCCTGAACCTCTCCCAAACCATTGCGTTCGGTCAAAATTGGCCATCATATCTTTACCCGAAAATTCTTTCATCATTCCCGGGTAAAGAGGGGCAGCTGTTGACACCCAATTTTTCCCTATCTATTTTTCAATATGAAAATATAGCTTCAAAATGGTATAGATATATATGCATATATCCAAGTGCTTCATTACTTTTCCTTAATTTTAACAGATTTTTTTTATCTATTATTCTCCTATTTTTATCCATAAAATTCAGTAGTTATTTCCAAAATTATCATTTTTTGGTGATTCACTTATTGCACTTTTTTATCTATGCTAAAATATAGCCAAGGGAATTTTTGCATATTTTTACAAATTTATTTAGTATTTTTAAAGCTAAATTGCATATAATTGCAATATTAGCCTCTTTCAAGATTTAACTACATTTATGTTCATAAAATTAAGTCCGGTATTTTTAAATAATCAATTATGTGTCATAAATCATTTTAGTACCACTAATTTATTTCCAGAAACTATTTTATTATTTTTTATAAATCAAATAGGAAAAATTGCTATTTAAATGTTGGCCCCATTTTATTTCGATTATAGCCTAAATTGGACCTAATTTGAATCCCAATTGCCCTGGCCCAAATCCTATCAAAACCCCGACCCAATCCCGATTAAAACCGACCCGAACCCGGTCTCATTAAACCACCCCTTTACCCGTTCAATCCAAGTTGTTGAGCACTTAGATCAACGGCCAAAAATTGCCCTTACCTAAATTAATTCCCAGCTACCCCCCAAACCCTTTCATTTGTTACCCTACGCCGCCTCTGCATTCCCTTCCTCTCCCAAATCCTCTCTACAACAACATCAAACCCTAGCCACCGCCCCCTTAATCTACCCTAATCTATGGCTTTCCATGGTCGCCTAAGACCTGTATCAGCCTCCTATGGCTTCTATGTATTTTTTGTTGTAGTCTCATGACCAGATTCTGAACGGGCTTGGTCCAGTCCTCGCTCGATGACTGTTCTTCAGTCGTCTCTGACCTTTCTCCCGCCAGCCTTGGCCATTCGAGTCAGGCCTTTGACTCCCCTGTGTAGATCGGTAACTTTCGAAGCCTCTCTCACCTTTTCTGGGTCGTTTGAAACCCTAATCTCTAATATCCTCTCAATTTCCTTCAGATCTACTTTAGATATGTGTTTATCTTTAACTTTTAAACATCTTCTAGAAGTGTCTTCAATTTTGCCTTCAAAACGACTCTTTGTCTTTTCCGATTAGGGTTTTTCCTGTTAAGTTATTTCAAAATCTCTTCTCTGACTTTTAACACGTTTAAGATGTGTGCTTGTTTGAACTCTTGTTTGATTTGTCTGTTTACCACCCTCTAAACTCGATTGATGTTGAAAACCCTAATCACTTTTGGGTTCATTCGAGTTTCTGAAGCTATTTGTTAATGTTTGTTTGATTTACTTGTTAATCACCTTTAAACTCGATTGGTGTTGAAAACCCTAATTTCTTCGGGTTCATTCGAGTTTCTGAGACTATTTGCTAGATATTGTCGGATTTATTTGTTTTATCATCTTTAAACTTGATCGATGTCGAAAAACCCTAGTTTTCTTTTGGGTCTATTCGAGTTTCTAAACTGCTTGTTCAACTTATTTATTTATCATCTTTTAAGCTTGAATATTGTTTAAGAAAACCTATGTCTTTGAGTCGAAACTGCTCGTTTGAATGCCTGACTTGATTTGAAGTTCCTTGTTTCAGCATCTCTTTCCTTTATATGATTCCTCTGATTCTGGGTTCTTACTATCTTTGAAACTCGACTATGCTGTGAGACCCTTTGCATGCTCCTGACACTCTATTTTTCCTACTACTGATTCAATGAGACCTGACCTACTTGACTATCATGTTTTGAATATTTGCTATCTACTGACTTTGACTACTATTGCATGTTGTTTCTCTTGCCAATAGCTTGGCCTCGCATGTCTTTTGTTTGTGCATTCTATTTATATGCTGAGGTTCCTTCTTTGACTAATGCTCAATTTTGGGACTGATTTTAAAACTTCCCTTTTTGTGAACTCTAATTTTACTTGCCTGTTAAAGTAGTGTATCCTTTCCTTTACTTACTTACTTACTCGTGAATTCTTTAAACCTTTA
>NW_017670739.1:327004-420517 GCF_001879085.1 Nicotiana attenuata
CTCAGAGAGGAAGTCAGAATCAGGCTTCCTAGTGTTGTACTTTCCGTTTTATGTAGTTTTTCTGATGTAATTCAGCAACTGGTCTGTAATAACTTGTAATAAACATTTGGGGTTGGCTAGTAAAAAAAAAAGGGGGATGGGTAATTATGCATGCTCAAGGGTAGAAAACATGCCCATAGATTTTGTGTTTTGAATAATTCAATTCTGCATTTAGAAAGCATGCCTATAGGACTGTTTTACATCACGCGCGTTCAACTCTGCATTTTAGACACCATGCCTATAGGGGTTCATTTAAAATTCTGCATGTTCAACTTTATGCCTAGATAACCTGCCTATAGGACTTTATTTCAAATTCTGCACGCTTGTTACCACATAGATATCATGCTCTAGGATCTAAACGGCTATAAACGGGTATCGTGTTTATAATGTTAAAATCAGTATAATGTATAGAAATCATGCCTATAGGAATTCCCTGGTGAAAATCCTACCCGTTTCCATTTCACATTCGACTAGATATCATGTCTATAAGAATTAAAACCAGTAATAATGGATATCATCATCTGCAGAATCTGAGACTAGTCTAATTTAAAAATCAGTCTATTCTGAACAAGTTCTTAAGTAACTCAATCTCCCTATTCAACACGGTTTAGCAAGCATGCCTATAGGATTTCAAACCGCTCATTTTTAAGTTTGTTGCCGCTTTGCCACAGTCTGAATCAGTAATAGATACCATGCTCATAGGATTCTACCCCAAACACTTAGTCAAACCTTAGGTAATAACAATAAATAAAGCTGAGCCCGTTTCTGTTAGTAATTGCTACAACCAGCAGGCAGGCCTGATTCAGACTTCTTATCTGAGTTATGTAATAAATTGGTCTGCTTCAACAACTTAAACTCCCCTTTTGCCTTAATATTTTCAGACCCTGCTTGTTGTTTAAGTCATGCTATTGATTGCTTTGCTTGAGGAGGTATATATGAGCCTTCATTGTTTATGTGTCTCCCCTGTTATTGTGCTGTCCTATATGTTTTGTATGTCGCCTTATATTTTTTCACCTTTGACACCTCAAAGTCAGCCTAATATCCCTCCCTTTTAGGATTAGTAGTCGTAAGTGCCTCTAGGACTGATAGGAAAGGGACGGGTAATAGCATGCAATAGTGGTCGAGACCAATCCGCGCTTTAGTACCTTAACGGGTGGGAAGGGTAGATATGGATATGATGACCGGTGTGCTAATGCCACGTGTAGCCCCTCTTTTGAGGAGTGATTATCGGGTATTGCATTGATGTGATCCATATTATAAATAAACCTAGGACCCCTTCCCCTCTCTTTCTTTGTCTTTAAAGTGTTATGACTTCTTTTTAAAATCAGCCTTTTAATAATTGCTCTTTCAAACTTTGTTTACTTCCAAGCATTTGTGTATTAAAATCCCCTCTTATTTGAGCCTTATCTGCTTACATGTTAATTGCACCAAATTCACAAGAACTATCTGGCCGGGAACCACACTAGTGGATCTTGAGGGGTGCCTAACACCTTCCCCTTGGGATAATTTCAAGCCCTTACCCTACCTCTAGTTATAAAAAAAATGTAGTTGTAGTTGAACTTTGTAGGTGTCCTAATGCACCATAAATCATTAGGTGGCGACTCTTCAAAAAATGCAAAACCCAGTTCCCAAAAGGAACGAGTTGTCCCATATCCCAAATGTCATTAACCCGATTCTCCCGACGCGAGGAGGGGAAAAAGGGGGCGCGACATGCACTGGATCGGGCATGCAAAGTGGATCCCGACTTCGGTTCATACCCAAACTAGATGATTCAGGAGAGTTTCCTTTACCTTTTGATTTTTATTTGTGTGTCATGGGGACACACCACAATTTAAAGTGTGGGGTAGGGATGTAAATCCGTATATGTATATCTATTTTTTTTATCTTGGTGTGTGATTAAATTGCATTGCATAATTTTTAAATAAATTAGATGTTTACAAAAATGCCCTCTATATTCTTTAGGTTTAAGAGAATTTAAGGATAATTTTATCATTAATCATGCTAATCCAGGCATTAATTGCCTTGGTATTACTAATACCATAGTTTTCTATACATTAGCAATATATAGAATCATACCAAATAGAGTGTATTACTAATGCTTGTATTAGTTATACATAGCTTGAATCTATATACCGAACAAAGTATTACTGATATACAAAGTTAATGCATGCATTATTTTGTCTAATGCACTCTACCAAATGAACCTCAAATATACGGAAAAAATAAGAAATAAAATATGGAAAATAAGAGGGACTTGTTTCCATATATCCGTTTCTAGTGAGGATCAAAATAGAAATTATGCATAGTTAAACTGAGCTCCCATTTCATCTACTTTGCCATAACGAGAACTCAGAGGAACTCAGTGTCGATGCCCCATTTTCCTTCATAAAGGCGAAATCGGGTTTACGACATTTGGGAGGACAACTCTTTTCCCTTTTGGGATTTGGGTTTTGGAGTTTGAAGAGTCGCCACCTAATGATTAAGCGCATTAGGACACTAAGAAGAGTTTGAGTTGGAAAATCAGAGTTTGGGTAAGGGCTAGAAATTATCTCGAGGGGAAGGTGTTAGGCACCCCTCAAGATCCACTTGTGTGGTTCCCGGCCATGCTACAATTGTGACTTTAAAGCAAGTAAGCATACAAGATAACTTTCACATAAGGACCTCGAGTAGATATGTATAATGGTTACTAAGCATGCTGAAATTTTGAATAGGTGATTTCCTAAATATTTGAAAGAATGTCTAAGTGCAAAAAAAAAAAGGACCAAATAATGAATATAAACAATCAGATATAGAAGTGGGTGAGCAGAAAATTTTATTTTGAAGAAGAGGACAGTGCAAAAATTAAAGGGGAAATTTTAATGACTGAAACAAAATGCAGAATTTTGAAGAACTGAAAATTGTCAATCCAAAATAATTACATAAAGGAAGGGGGGTCCTAGGTTTGTAAAATACATGGATCATCCACACAACACCGGTAGTCAATCGTACGCATGGTGTTATCGCGTGATCATCATCTCCATGTCTACCCTTCCCACCCCGTTGAGGTATTGAAGCGTGAAATGGTATCGTTACTTATTGCATGCTATTACCCGTCCTGATCCTATCAGTTCCGGAGGTATTGGAACTACTAGTCCTAAAGGGAAGGGAATTGGGGCTTTTCAGAAGTTCAAGAAAGGATAAAAAATCTAGGTGACAATCAAAACATATAGACAAATAGGGGGAGACAAATAACAATTAGGGCTTAGACAGGCCTCCTCACTTAAATGCAAATAGATAGCATGACTTCAGATACTGGTTAGGTCTTTAATTGAATTAAGGCGTAGGATAGGCTAATTCATCACACATTTCTCAGATGAGGAGTCCGAATTAGTCTTGACTAGATGTAGTTATCAGAACTGATACAGTTAATAAATTACCTACTGGCTTGCCTAGGTGAGATCTGTGATCAGGATATCTAACAATGCAGAAGGCGTACTAATTTTAAGTAGGATTATTGATTTTAGAAACAAACAAAAGTTCTGTAGATGTTAAAACGACTTTACCACTGATTCTAGACTTACTAGCGAGATGGACGATTCAGATTAAGTTGGTTTGCTCCTATAGGCATGATCTCTAAGTGTCATTAGTTTTAAAACAGTTATATAAATGCAAGAGTCCTATAGACATGATTTTTAGAATGGGTTGGTTATTATTAAGCCTAAGATTGTTTGCCTAATGGTGTGTATATGCAAAAAAACTTAAGGCATGATTTTATATGCAGAACCTATTGGCATGATCTCTAAAATGCGGAAATGCAGAAGTGCAGAAGCGTAGAAAAACTTATAGGCATGTTTTCTAAATGCAGAAGTGCAAAAATTGTGAATGACCTATAGGCAGGTTTTCTACATGCAGAAATGAAGAAATTATAGAAGATCCTATAGGCATGCTTTCTAAGCGCAAAAAATGCAGAATTATAAAAGATCCTATAGGCATACTTTCTACCCTTTACATGCATTCATTCCCCATCCCTTTTCACTATCCATCTCCAATAGTTATTACAAAGTTATTACAGACCGAATGGATCAAAAAGAAAGTAAAAAAAAAATTACAGCAGCGGTTACAACTACATCTAATCAGCCTAATTCAGACTCAAAGTCCAACAATATGAGATAAAACAACTTCCAGGATCAGATTTCCAAAAGACTTTCTCATATTTGGAGTGTGTCAAAGTTCCCAAGAGTCTCAAAGGGACCCCGGGCAGTGCTTACACCCCAAAAACATTTCAGAATCAAGAGCATAGTGCAGTGTAGAGATGCCAGCCCTCAGATGTCAAAGTTCAGAGGGAACTCAGGGTCCTAAAGCAAGGCTCATAAGAGAGGGGCAGAACTTAGAATCTAAGAGTAAGTGTAAGTGCATAGGGGGAAGGGAATCAAGGAGAGACACGACAGGAGGGTGGTCATGCCCAGCAATTGGGATGCTGGCACACCCCTGACCAGCCTGCTAGCCAAACATTGAGAGTTAGGATCCATTGTGGATCAAGTCATGGCCTGGGCAGTAATTAGGATACTGTCAGGCCAAGACCTTAACTCAGCACATAGAAGGGAATAGGGATAGGGATCCATGACAGAAACAGAAGCAAAGAAAAGAGATATGAAGCACAAATTACAGCATGTAAGCAATAAAGTAAACAAGAAGCCTGAAGATGTAAAGTAAACACATAGGGGGTGAAGCAGAATATTTAAACAAAGGACATTCCAGTTTCAAAGAAAATAAGTAAGCAAAAGTAGCNCATAGAATGTATGAAAATGTACCATGTACCTCCACTCTCAATTACTCAACCATTCGACACTGTATATGGCCATCCGGCCCAGGAAGATCCATCCCGGAATATATACAAATCACTAACAACAGTCACTCAGTACCGAGGAAGGCTATTCCAGCCCTATGGAGAAGATCCATCTCCGGGTATAAATACATCGGATAAGATCCATGTCCAGGGAAGATCCATCCCTTAGTAATATCAACTGCGCTCACTAAGGGTGTGTTACAGACTCCGAGGGGCTCCTACAGCCCAAATGCTATCATAATCATCAACATAACCGCTGCGGCGTGCAGCCTGATCCCATAACTATCACTCATAATCAGGCTCTCGGCCTCACTCAGTCATCACTCTCCAATCTCACACACGGGCTGACAATGCCATGAAAACTAGCCCGGAACAATGATATGATGTGCCAAATAACAACAACTGAGACTAAGACAAGATATGATATGCATGAATAAGACTGAGTACAGAATATCAATGAATGTAATGAGATGACAGCAAGAAACGATCACTCGGGTCTCAACAGTATCGGCGTGAAGCCCTAACATGATATCTAGCATGATTTACCGCTCATTTACTTAATCGCATGATAGAAACACAGATATCACCAAGAAAGAGTCACTAAGCGGTGCCATGGAATGAACCAGGACACAATTCTCATGGTGCACGCCCGCACGCCCGTCACTTGACATTTGTGCCACCTCAACACTAATCACATAACACATAGTTTGGGGCTTTGAACCCTCAGAACCATGTTTGCAAGCATTATATACCTCAAGCCAAGCCAAACTCCTACTCCGCGACGCCCATGCCTCTTGAATCGGCCTCCAAACGTCCCGAATCTATCAAAAAGCAATTCAATGCAATCAACAAAGTCCAAGGAACCAATTCCACACAAAAATTTACTTAATCGAACACAAATACCAAAATTCACCCAAACCCGGCCCCCGAGCCCACGTCTCAAAATCTGACAAAAATCACAAAACTAGAAAGCCCTTTCACTCACGAGTCCATACATACAAGATTTATCAAAATCCGACTTCATTTCCCCTCAAATTCTCAATCAAACTCTCCAAAAATCCCAAGCCCTAACCCCTCACTTTCACCCATAATCTTCACTAATTATATGATTAAACAACGGGAATTTACCATAAACACGAGTATTAGGGCTAAAGTAACTTACCTCTATGAAAAGCCCCTTGAATCCCTCTTCAATTCACTCCCAAAAGCTCCAAAACCGAATAAAAATTGTGAAGAATGACCCAAAATTCGTGAAGTCCACAATTTATACTTTCTGCCCAGAACTTCAGCATCTGCGGTCCAACAGTCGCTTCTACGACGCCGCACCTGCGAAAAATCCATCGCAGTTGCGGTTCCCACTTAACCCTTCAGAAACAGCTTCTGTGGTCACAACACTACGCCTGCGGTTTCCCAGGTGCACTCCACTATCCGCACCTGTGGCTCCTGCCTCAGCTCTACAAGATTCCGCATCTGTGATCATCGCACCTGCGTTTCCCAATCCACAGGTGCTGAAACATCAGAAGCAGCAGCTTCAGCTGCCTTATTCCACTCCCCAACTCTTCGTTAGCCATCCGAATTCATCCAAATGCCCTCGGGACCTCATCAAAATACCAACAAGTCACATATCAACGTACGAACATAGTCAAACCTTCGGAACACTCAAAACAACATCAAAATACCAAATTACCCTCGGATTCAAGCCTAAGAAATTCTAAACTTTCAAATTTCGCAAACGATGCTGAAACCTACCAAACCTTGTCCGAATGACCTGAAATTTTGCACACATGTCACAAATGATACTATGAACCTACTCCAACTTCCGAAATTCCATTCCAACCCTGATATCAAAATTTTCACTGCCGACCGAAAATTGTCAAATTTCCAATTTTGCCAATTCAAGCCTAATTCTACCACGGGCCACTAAATCACATTCCGAACGCGCTCCCAAGTTCAATATCACCTAACGGAGCTAACCGAACCATCAGAATTCACATCTGAGATCGTTTACACATAAGTCAACATCCAATTGACTTTTCCAACTTAAACTTCTAAATAGGAGACTAAGTGTCTCATTCCACACCGAAACAACTCCGGACCCGAACCAACCAATGCGATACGGTGAAATATAGCTGAGGAACACAATAGGAAGCAGAAATGGGGAAAACGGAGCTATAACTCATGAAACAACCGACCGGGTCGTTACAACTAACAAGTATATTCTTCATTGTCGTCTTGTTCGGGTTTGGATTTCTCGCTCGCTTTGGTATTCTGAACTTTGCATTGGTCCAATTTTATTTTTTTACTCTATTATTTAGCCACTCCGTAAAATAAGGTCAGTCCCTTATCCTTTGTATTCATTTCCCTGTATGTGTAGTATAAATTAGTTCCTTCTAAATAGTTGTTTGGCGATGCTATGTGAATGCGTTAAGCATTCTGTTGGAAGCAAACCGACCAGGTTAGTTGCTTGCCCTCTTTGTGTACGTGTCTTTGTATGATTTGAAGTTTTGAATCGCTTTGGTATGGACTTTGTTGTACATCATGATAATCAAACTCCCAGGCAAAAAAAGTCATACACAAACCTCAAAAATAAGTTGAACTCTCTCTGGCAACTAAATGAAACTCCAATTAATTGATTTAGGGTATGATTACTATCTCATCAAGTTTCAACACACTGCCAATTCCAATAAAATACTACAAAATGCTCCTTGGTTCTTAGGCTCCCAATATCTCACCATCTGGCAATGGGAACCAAAATTCAACCCAGCTCTAAACCACACCAATTACACCACCGTTTGGATTCGACTACAGGAATTACCTACTGAATACTACGACATACAAATTCTTAAAAGAATTGCAGAATTCATTAGCACTCTGATAAAAGTTGACACATGCACAGTCCACGCATCTAGAGGTCGATATGCTAGGCTTTGTATTTTAGCTCCATTAGGGAAAAATCTACCCTCAGAGATCCTACTTGGCACACATACTCAACAAATTTATTATGAAGATTCATCACTCATCTACACAAAATGTGGTTGCCTGGGGCACAACCTCCACTACTGTCCAAAATTCTCAACTCCTTCCACTTCAAATCAACCACAGGACACCCCTACCACACCATCCTGTGAACAAGATCACCCCATCTAATGAAAACAGTATCCTATCCAAAAAAACAAAAACAAATTCAAAAATAAGTCAAAGAATCCCACTCAAACCACTACAAAGAATCAAAACCACCCCCAAACCCCCAATACCACTCCAATTGAACCTAATAGCCCACCTGCCCCCCACATAGTTCAAATCCAACCAATAATATCCCACTCCACAACCAATTCACATTTCCTACACAATACTCTACAACGGACCCACAACCCACGATGACAAAAACTGTGCAAACTAACCTTTTACCATTGTCGATGCCCCCTTTTCCTTCATAAAGGCGAAATCGGGTTTACGACATTTGGGAGGACAACTCTTTTCCCTTTTGGGATTTGGGTTTTGGAGTTTGAAGAGTCGCCACCTAATGATTAAGTGCATTAGGACACAAAAAAAAGGTTTTTGAGTTGGAAAACCAGAGTTTGGGTAAGGGCTAGAAATTATCTCGAGGGGAAGGTGTTAGGCACCCCTCAAGATCCACTAGTGTGGTTCCCGGCCATGCTACAATTGTGACTTTAAAGCAAGTAAGCATACAAGACAAATTTCACATAAGGACCTCGAGTAGATATGTATAATGGTTACTAAGCATGCTGAAATTTTTAATAGGTGATTTCCTAGTTATTTGAAATAATGTCTAAGTGCAAAAAAATGGACCAAATAATGAATACAAACAATCAGATACAGAAGTGGGTGAGCAGAAAATTTTATTTAGAAGAAGAGGACTACGCAAAAATTTAAGGGGAAATTTTAATGACTGAAACAAAATGCAGAATTTTGAAGAACTAAAAATTGTCAATCTAAAATAATTACATAAAGGAAGGGGGGTCCTAGGTTTGTAAAATACATGGATCATCCACACAACACCGGTAGTCAATCGTACGCATGGTGTTATCGCGTGATCATCATCTCCATGTCTACCCTTCCCACCCCGTTGAGGTATTGAAGCGCGGAATGGTATCGTTACTTATTGCATGCTATTACCCGTCCCGATCCTATCAGTTCCGGAGGCATTCGAACTACTAGTCCTAAAGGAAAGGGAATTGGGGCTTTTCAAAAGTTCAAGAAAGGATAAAAAATCTAGGCGACAATCAAAACATATAGTCAAATAGGGGGAGACAAACAACAATTAGGGCTCAAACAGGCCTCCTCACTTAAATGCAAATACATAGCATGACTTCAGATACTGGTTAGGTCTTTAATTAAATTAAGGCGTAGGATAGGCTGATTCATCACATATTTCTCAGATGAGGAGTCCGAATTAGTCTTGACTAGATGTAGTTATCAGAACTGATACAGTTAATCAATTACCTACTGGCTTGCCTAGGTGAGATCTGTGATCAGGATATCTAACAATGCAGAAGACATACTGATTTTAAGAAGGATTATTGATTTTAGAAACAAACAAAAGTTCTGCAGATGTTAAAACGACTTTACCACTGATTCTAGACTTACTAGCGAGATGGACGATTCAGATTCAATTGGTTTGCTCCTATAGGCATGATCTCTAAGTGTCATTAGTTTTAAAACAGTTATATAAATGCAAGAGTCCTATAGACATGATGTCTAGAATGAGTTGGTTATTATTAAGCCTAAGATTGTTTGCCTAATGGTGTGTATATGCAAAAAAACTTAAGGCATGATTTTATATGCAGAACCTATTGGCATGATCTCTAAAATGCGGAAATGCAGAAGTGCAGAAGCGTAGAAAAACTTATAGGCATGTTTTCTAAATGCAAAAGTGCAAAAATTGTGAATGACCTATAGGCAGGTTTTCTACATGAAGAAATGCAGAAATTATAGAAGATCCTATAGGCATGCTTTCTAAGCGCAAAAAATGCAGAATTATAAAAGATCCTATAGGCATACTTTCTACCCTTTACATGCATTCATTCCCCCATCCCTTTTCACTATCCATCTCCAATAGTTATTACAAAGTTATTACAGCGAATGGATCAAAAAGAAGTTAAAAAAAAATTACAGCAGCGGTTACAGCTACATCTAATCAGCCTAATTCAGACTCAAAGTCCAACAATATGAGATAAACCAACTTCCAGGATCAGATTTCCAAAAGACTTTCTCATATTTGGAGTGTGTCAAAGTTCCCAAGAGTCTCAAAGGGACTCCGGGCAGTGCTTACACCCCAAAAACATTTCAGAATCAAGAGCATAGTGCAGTGTGGAGATGCCAGCCCTCAGATGTCCAAGTTCAGAGGGAACTCAGGGTCCCAAAGCAAGGCTCATAAGAGAGGGGCAGAACTTAGAATCTAAGAGTAAGTGTAAGTGCATAGGGGAAAGGGAATCGGGGAGAGACACGGCAGGCGGGTGGTCATGCCCAGCAATTGGGATGCTGGCACACCCCTGACCAGCCTGCTAGCCAAACATTGAGAGTTAGGATCCATTGTGGATCAAGTCATGGCCTGGGCAGTAATTAGGATACTGTCAGGCCAAGACCTTAACTCAGCACATAGAAGGGAATAGGGATAGGGATCCATGACAGAAACAGAAGCAAAGAAAAGAGATATGAAGCACAAATTACAGCATGTAAGCAATAAAGTAAACAAGAAGCCTGAAGATGTAAAGTAAACACATAGGGGGTGAAGCAGAATATTTAAACAAAGGACATTCCAGTTTCAAAGAAAATAAGTAAGAAAAAGTAGCCTTGAAAAAGCCAAATTGCAAACAGCAGTTCCCAAAAGATCTCAAGTAAAGTAGGATTAGAAAAACAGTATTGCTCGAAAAGTGAGTTCCGTGTGTGAGTGGTGTATTTTCGTGTGTTTCTGATTATGAGAGAATTCCCTGATGATAGAAAGAGGGAGGACTAGGTCCTTTTATAGTTTTATGAAAACAAGTAAGGCAGGAAAAGAGTGCACAAACATAGAAACAAATTAATTAGCATCAATTAAGACAACTAGACTCCTTTAATTAGGGGTCTAAGTCAAACGACTAATTGAGATGAAATAAGGAGAAAAAAACAGTTTACTAAGGCTCGATTGAGGTAAAGAAACCATGTAGTGCACAAATAGGGTCAAATACATAGTTGGTAATTAAGGAAAGATGGAATAGTAGTGCTCTTTATAAAGTAAAAATAAGGTATCAGTTTGAAAATCAATCAAAAGGGTCCCGGATCCAATTGTAATCACAGAGAACCTTAAGTGATTAAGGAAAGAGTCATATAGATATGGAAATAATTCAAACGTTGGTACAGAATCACAGAAGAAATACACAAGACCAAGTATTTTAAGGAAAACATCACAAGCCTAGGATTTTTACACAAAAGGATAAACAGCCAGTAGAGTAAAAGGGAGTCAATCGAAATAAATCAGTGATGAATCATTAGCATGATTAAAGGGATTTCAAAATAAATTCTTGGTGAAATCTTTTGAAAGGAAAGTTTTCCTCATATATAAAGCATACAGTTTAAGTAGAAGAAGAGTCTAACAATGAAAGTTTCAGAACCACAGGCAAGTAGGATTTGAGTTCGATTACAGGCTCACCGTGAGTCTGGAAACCTAGGGTTCCAAAGTGAAACCCTAGTTCCATCTATCCAAAGAGAAACCCCCAAATTTTAGGGTTTCAAATAGAATCAGAGGTGAGAAATCATTGAGAGAGGCAAACATACGCGATAGCAAACACATTGATTCAAAGGCATGCTTGAGAAAATCTTGGAATTCAAAACAGATCTCAGAAGTTTAAACAAAGCAGGTAAGAGCAATACTTAGTAGGAATACCAACAAAACTCAGTAAAGTGAAACAAAATCAAAGAGCACGAACACATAGCAAAGAGTAAAGGACAAACAACCTAGTTAACATGTGAACAAGGAACAGCAAAAAGATCTTGCAAAATCGAAATAAGAAAACAAACTTGAGCATAATAAGAAATAAACAAGCGATTATAAACACACATAAGAGAGAGCAAAAGAGTCAGAAAACATTTTAAAGAAACTTTTTCCAGAAACCCTAAAAATTGGATTTGAACGATTTTGAGAAAGAAAATTTGGGGAAAACCCTTAAAACGTCAAGCAAGGACCAAGCATGTCACAGTTCTAAAAGAAATGAACGAGTATAGAACCTTAGAAGGCTTAAAAATGGCAGAGAAAATCCTAGAATGAGAAGGTCTTGAGGAAAGTCGGATCTTGAGTCGAAGAGACTCATATTGCCTTGAACATGCCGGAAAATGGTTGTAGAGGCCATAGATCTTGCAGATCTGAGATAGATCTAAAGGAAACCGTGGAAGTCAGGCCTCCAAACTTCGAGTAACTCAAGCTGAGGGTGAGGGAGAGGGAGCACATGCCATCCATGGCCAGGGGTGCCATGGATTACGATGGAGGTGAGACGGAGATCGGTGGATTAGGGTTAGGGTTTCGGAGGGTTAGAGAGGTTATTTTGGGAGATGAAGGGATTTTAGAGCCGGCGTCTTTGTGAAAATGAATTAGGGTTAGAGGGGTTAGGGGATTAAAAAAGGAAAGAACGAGTTACAGTCGTTGATCAAACGATCAACGACCAGGATTTAAAGAGAACCAGACGGGTTTAAGAAAAAGGGCTAAGGGGTCGGGTCAAAATCAAAATTGGGTCGTTTAATATTGGGGTCAATTGAGGCTACAATTGCAATTGGAAATGGCTATGTATTAAGTAACCAATTTCTCCCCTTTTAATTTTTATAAAATAATTAAACTGATTTTAAAACAAATTAAAAATACTGAACTAATTAATAATATATAATCATTAATCTAAAAATACTGGGAATGATTTTGTAATTGTAAAATGCTATTAATTGTAAAATAGGCTATAATTGCAATTATACGCAATTTAGCTTTAAAAATGCCAATTAAATTTATATAAAAAATATGCAAAAAATCACCTTAATTATACTTTGGTGTAAATATGAGAATATAAATAAATTATTCCCAAAATGATAATCCTGGGAGCAATTATTGGATTTTATACTGCTAGAAATAGACAATAAATTGATTTTAAAAATCATACAAAATTAGGGAAAAATATCAAAACTCTTGGGCATGCTTATATATGCATACACATGCTATTTTGAAAGTATTTTTGAGTATGAAAATACATAGGGAAAAATTGTGTATCAACAGATGCCCCTCTTTACCCGAGAAGGTTGAAAGAGTTGTCGGGTAAAGATATGATGGCCAATTTTTGACCGGAAGAAACAATTTGGAAAGTTTTGACCGAGCTCCGGTTCCTGAGTTGCCTACATATCCTTGGTCTTACAAGAATCAAGCCATATGTAGTTCAGGGTCCATTGGCGGAATATGCCGATGGAGGTTTTTGAAAAGAACGGACGCGATGTTTAAATTGGGAAAGATGGTCAGAGTCTAGTAGGCTGCGGGAACTGGAGCGAGATCGCTCCAGCTGAGACGGCTGTTGATAGCCGGTGTACATGCCAGTGAGCAATGCAAACATATATTGTGCGCAAATTTAAACGTGATGCAAGTTCCCATTGGACCATGAAATTCTCGTCTTCGGACGGCTTGAATGACGTCCTCAGACCATGACGTCCTGGGCCATGAAGCTTATAATAATGGATTCGCAAGCTATGAAATGATGTTCTCGGGCTATGAGGATGATGCCTCCGAACCATGATGCCTTTGAATAATGATATGCAAAAGCTAAAGAAGGGGGGTCCTCAGGCCATGGCATGGCGTTCTCGGGCTATGAAAATGGTGCCTCTGAACAATGACGCCTTTGGACAATTTGGCGATCTTTCAGCCCATGCAAGACTTAAATGAAGCGGCGATATTTCAGCCGTGCAAAAATGTAAATACAAATGGGGATCTTTCAGCCGATACAGGATGAAGTGGCGATATTTCAGCCGATGTGGAATTTAAATAAAGGTGGCGTTATTTCAGCCGATGTGAGAGTGTAAATATAAATGGCGATATTTCAGCTGATGTAGAGTGTAAATATAAATGGCGATATTTCAGCCGATGTGAGATTTAATAAAGTTGGCGATTTTTAAGCCATGCAAGATTTAAATAACGGTTTGGCGATCTTTCAGCCATGCGGATGGAGGTAGAGCTTAACCTCAGAAGGCAGAATGGTGGCCTTATGCAATGCAGAAGAATGCAGATGGAGACAATGCTTAGTCTCGGAGGCAGAATGGTAGCCTTATGCAATGTAAAATGCAGATGGAGACAATGCTTAGTCTCGGAAGGCAGAAAGGTAGCCTTATGCAGTGTAAAAATGCAGATGGAGACAGAGCTTAGTCTCGGAAGGCAGAAAGGTAGCCTTATGTAGTGGAAAATGCAGATGGAGACAGAGCTTAGTCTCGGAAGGTAGAAAGGTAGCCTTATGCAGTGCGAAAAATGCAGATGGAGACAATGCTTAGTCTCGGAAGGCAGAATGGTAGCCTTATGCAGTGTAAAATGCAGATGGAGACAGAGCATAGTCTCGGAAGGCAGAAAGGTAGCCTTATGCAATGCACAGGTAAAAGGTGAATAGTAACGAAAGCTCTTAGCTGATAGATAATAGCTGATAGCTGATTGCGTCGTTGTGGCTGCTGGGGATGTCATGTGCGGATAGCGCTTGTAAGTAAGTGATGATTCTGAGAGTTGTATTCCTGTAAAAGTATGAGTATGTAATCGTATCTAATGATTTTATGTCATGGGGTGGCTGTATTCAAAGAAAATCGTGAGTTTTGTAAAGGGGGAAGGTTAGTTCGTCCTCCCGTGGACTTCGCTTGTCCTATTCGGCTCTTGCTTTCATTGGGGGTAGCGTCGCTAAACAAAGCAATTCTGATAGTAGCTATGCATGATTTAGTAAAGAATATGATGTAACTACACAATTTTAAAAATGATTTTCTTTTGGATGAACCGACGACTACGACGCGGTTCAAGACATTGCAACCTCCCTTTTCGGAATTTTGAGGGTCCTCCTCAAAATTTTGCCCCAGTTTACTGGTCTGGTGCTTCCGACGGCTGCGTGCGATGACCGGCTGAAATTCAACTTCGAAATTTTGAGGGTCCTCCTCAAAATTCTGCCCCAGTTTCCAATATCGGGGGAAAATGAAGATTTTATTGAATTGTGACCGAACCCATAAGGCTGCCTATGTATCCCCTCTTTAACGGGAATCAGGTCAGACGTAGTTCAAATAACATCATAAAGAAAATCATAAGTGCTACACATAGTATCGCTTGACTGCATCTGAATTGATCGGCTTTGGCCAAACTTTCCCGTCAGTTTCTGCAAGTATGAGGGCTCCTCCTGTTAGAACCCGGTGAACCATGTATGGACCCTGCCAGTTGGGAGAGAATTTTCCTTTGGCTTTATCCTGGTGCGGAAAGATTTTCTTCAATACCAGCTGTCCTGGTGTAAATTGTCTTGGCTTGACTCTTTTGTTGAAAGCTCTGGACATTCTGTTCTGATACAATTGACCATGGCAAACTGCATTCATTCTCTTCCCATCTATTAGAGCTAGTTGCTCGTAGCGGCTTTTTACCCATTCTGCGTCATCAAGTTCTGCTTCTTTTATAATCCTCAAGGAGGGAATCTCTACTTCTGCGGGAATGACTGCCTTTGTACCATAAACCAACATGTAAGGAGTTGCCCCGGTTGATGTGCGAACTGTGCTGCGGTATCCCAATAAAGCAAATGATAACTTCTCATGCCACTGCTTATGCTTTTCTATCATCTTCCTAAGTATCTTCTTGATGTTCTTGTTGGCCGCTTCTACAGCTCCATTCATCTGAGGCTGTAGGCTGTAGAATTCTTGTGTTTGATTTTGAATGTTTCACACATTGCTTTCATCAAGTCACTGTTGAGATTGGAACCATTATCAGTGATGATCGACTGTGGGATGCCGAATCGACAAACTATGCGGTCGCAGACAAAATCTGCCACAACCTTCTTGGTTACTGCTTTATATGACGTTGCTTCAACCCATTTGGTGAAATAATCAATGGCCACTAGAATGAACCTGTGCCCGTTAGATGCGGCAGGCTCAACAGGTCCGATGACATCCATTCCCCAAGCGGCGAACGGCCATGGCGAGCTTGTTGCATTAAGCTCATTTGGAGGCACTTTTATCATGTCTGCATGTATCTGACAGCGATGGCATTTTCGGACATACTGGATGCAGTCTGTTTCCATATTCATCCAAAAATATCCTGCTCGGAGTATTTTCTTTGCTAAGACAAAGCCATTCATATGTGGACCGCAGGTCCCTGCATGAACTTCTTCTAATAACCTGGATGCGTCCTTTGCGTCAACACACCTTAGCAATCCCAAATCAGGAGTCCTCCGGTACAAGATTCCTCCGTTGTGGAAGAAATTATTGGATAATCTTAGCAGAGTGTGCTTCTGAATAGCATTTGCAAGCTTTGGATATTTTTCTTCGGCCAAGAATTCCTTGATGTCGTGAAACCAAGGCTTTCTGTCCGCTTCTTCCCCGACATGAGCATAATAAGCTGGCTGATCATGAATCTTTACTGGAATAGGGTCTATGAAGTTCTTATCTGGATGCTGAATCATGGATGATAGAGTGGCCAATGCATCGGCAAACTCATTCTGGATCCTGGGAACATGCCGGAACTTTATCTTTACGAACCTTTTCCTCAACTCTTGTACCTGATGCAAATACGGGAGTATCTTGGAGTTCTTGGTCGCTCATTCTTCTCGGACCTGATGTATAAGCAAATCCGATTCTCCAATCACTAGCAACTCTTGGAAGTTCATGTCAATAGCCATCTTGAGCCCTATGATGCAGGCTTCGTACTGGGCCATATTGTTGGTGCACGGGAACCTGAGCTTGGCAGATACCGGATAATGCTGGCCGGTTACTGATACTAGGACTGCTCCTATGCCAACTCCCTTGAAATTTGCTGCTCCGTCAAAAAACATCCTCCAACCATCATAGGATTCTGCAATGTCCTCTCCTATGAAGGATACCTCCTCATCAGGAAAATACGTCTTTAGAGGCTTGTATTCTCCGTCCACGGGATTTTCGGCAAGATGATCTGCCAGTGCCTGTCCTTTGATTGCCTTCTGAGTTACGTAAACGTTGTCGAATTCACTTACAGGATTTGCCACTTGGCTAGTTTTCCAGTGGGCATGGGCTTCTGAAAGATATATTTCAGCGGATCCATTCTTGATATGAGGTAAGTGGTATATGAACAGAAATAATGCCTCAACTTTTGAGCTACCCAAGTCAGAACAACAGGTGCGTTCTAATAGAGAGTAACAGGCCTCGTATGGAGTGAACTTCTTGCTGAGGTAATAGATGGCTTGCTCCTTTCTCCCTGTTTCGTCGTGTTGACCCAGAACACAACCAAATGCTCCATCCGATACTGCAAGGTAGAGCAACAGCGTTCTGCCCGGTTCGGGCGGAACCAGAACTGGTGGCGTTGATAGGTATTCCTTGATTCTGTCGAACGCTTTTTGACAATCATCGGTCCATTTAGTAGTGGCATCTTTCTTCAACATCTTAAAGATGGGCTCACAAATGACAGTGGATTGAGCTATGAACCGGCTGATGTAGTTGAGTCTCCCCAAGAAACTCATGACCTCTTTCTTATTCTTTGGCGGCGGCAATTCTTGAATGGACTTAACTTTTGATGGATCCAGCTCTATTCCTCGGTGACTTACGATGAACCCAAGCAACTTTCCAGTAGGAACCCGGAATGTGCACTTAGCGGGATTCAGTTTCAGATTGTACCTCCTCAGCCTGTTGAAAAATTTCCTCAAATCTTCCATGTGATCAGTGGCCTTCTTGGACTTAATGATAACATCATCTACGTACACCTCGATCTCCTTGTGTATCATGTCATGAAAAATAGTAGTCATGGCCCTCATGTAGGTGGCCCTAGCATTCTTTAACCCGAACGGCATCATCTTGTAACAATACATCCCCCATGGCGTGATAAAAGCCATTTTCTCAGCGTCTTCCTCATCCATCCATATTTGATGATACCCAGCAAAACAATCGACAAATGACTGCAGCTCGTGCTTGGCACAGTTGTCAATCAGAATATGTATGTTTGGCAAGGGGAAGTCGTCTTTCGGACTGGCCCGGTTAAGGTCCCGGTAGTCGACACAGACTCTGACCTTCCCGTCCTTCTTCGACACCGGCACAATGTTGGCTAACCATGCTGGATACTCTACTACCCTGAGGACCTTGGCTTTGACCTGCTTGGTGACTTCTTCCTTGATTTTCAAACTCATGTCAGGCTTGAACTTCCTGAGCTTCTGTTTTACCGGCAGACATGCTGGATTCGTTGGCAGTTTGTGGGCTACAATAGATGTGCTGAGACCAGTCATATCATCATACGACCAGGCAAATATGTCCTCATATTCCCTTAGAAACTCTGTGTATTTTTCCTTTTCTGATGGTGACAGATGAACACTGATGCGCGTTTCCTTGACATTCTCTGTATCCCCCAAGTTGATAACCTCAGTTTCGTCCAAGTTAGACTTAGGCCTATTCTCAAAGTTCTCAAATTCTTTAGCAACCTCTTCTGGTATATCATCCTCTTCTGAGTCTATATCTGTTTGTTGTGTTGTCTCGTTGCAGGTCACAATCGTCGGTTCATCAAGATAAGTAATAGTAATGTTGTGTAAATAAAGTAAACGATAGAAAAATAATAAGCGCTTTGATATAAGAAACTGAAATGCTTTGATAAACTTCATAATTATTTTCAACATTGGAGCTCTTATTTTCGAAAATAAAATGCGGAAAGAAAATCAAGATGATGCATGGTGCTTTGTTCAGCCTTGCTACCCCGAGTCTTTCCGGGCCGTGGTGGTTCTGATGGACCAATTTTTGAGGCGCGCTCTTTGGCTCACAGCTTGTATGGAAGGGCCTTCCTCTACTTCCTCCTTAAAAATGACATAACAGTCCATATTGTCGTCTTCCAAAAATAGATTCCTCATTGCTGCCAGTGCTTCCTCTTCTTCTGACCCATATATGACATCTGCTGGCTGGAAAGTCTGCTCCAGGCGAGGTATCAGATGCTCCAGTGGGTAGTAGCGACTGCGCCATGGTGGCGACCAGTGGTTGAACTCCTCCCAAGTGTATTCATACCCCAAAGCAAAAGTGGTACCATGTTTCTTCAGCTAGATGGGTTTGGCGATTCCCTGGAGGTTCTTGCCGAGCCCCTTGCCAGGTTCATATCCGCTCCAATTCAGTATACTTTCGATCTTGTCATCCCACCACTTATCCTTGTCTACGGCGTTGACTCACTCAATGTGATGGTAGGTTTCTCCGCCTACCTTCCTTCTTCCTCCGATCGCTGGGATGGTCTGGCGACTGTATATGGGATTACTACCGTCGCCATGAATAATCACCTCTTGGTGATTCCTCTCGAACTTCACTGCCTGGTGCAGGGTTGATGCTACAGCTCCAGCGGCGTGAATCCAGGGCCGTCCCAATAACATATTGTAGGACGCTGGGATGTCTATCACTTGATAGTCGACATCGAACCAAGTGTGCCCCATCTGCAGACAAAAACTGATTTCCCCAATAGTGGACCTTTGGGAGCCATCAAAAGCTTTGACGTTGATGGCCCCATCCTTGATCTCATGCAGGCTCTTTCCCAATGTTCGGAGAGTCACCAAGGGAAAAATGTTGAGGCTGGACCCTCCGTTAATCAAAACCCTGGTGATGAAATAATCCTCGCATTGCACAGTGATGTGCAGCGCCTTGTTATGGCTCAACCCTTCAGGTGGCTGCTCATCGTCATGGAGAGTAATTTTGTGACTTTCCAATACTTGCCCCACCATGTTCGCCATTTATCCACCAGTTATATCGCTGGGTACATATGCCTCACTCAGTATCTTCATCAAGGCGTTTTTATGTGTATTCGAGCTTTGTAGCAGACCTAGGATGGAGATCTGTGCTGGCGTCTTGTTCAACCGATCGATGACTGGGTACTCCTTTGCTTGTATCTTCCTCCAGAGGTCATCAGGAGGAGTTTCGCTGGACCGTCCAGAGGCCTGCTTACTTGATTCAACCAAATGTTCCAGAGTATAAACCCTTCCAGTTCGGGTCATACCCTGTGCTGCAATTGCTTCTCCAGATTTGGTTTTCCCTTTCCTTCTTGCCTCGGCGGTGTAGTCCCAGGGGACGGTCATTGTATGGAATGGTGCTATGGCTGACATTGCCATCGGGATGGGTACCCTTGTTTTGGGAGGTAACACGGCAACTTCAAATGACACAAGTGCTTTCGGGGATCCAAACTCAACCTCAATTGGTCTAGGCGCCTTGGCGGAAGATGGTGCTTCAAGATCGAGCGGTACGGACATGTTTACTTCAGCATCCCCAGAAGGCTGGATCTGGACAACAATCAGATTAAGTGTGACTGTTGGTTTCTTCGGCTCGTCACCTTCAGTGATCAATCCGATCGATCCTTTGGGGTCCCAGTCGTCTTCTATCTCTATCATATGAACACCTCCCCCTTTGTGGTCAGGCAGAGGGTTGTTGCGGACGTTCGGAGCAGGCTCCTTTGCCACAATGATTTTGTTGTCAATCAAGGCCTGAATCTTGTCCTTCAGGGAGCGGCACTCATCAATGGTATGACCCTTCATGCCGGAATGGTATGCACAGGTTTTGTTCGGGTTGACCCATTGGGAAGGATTTTCTGGAGTTATGGCAGGGATAGGGGTGACGTAACCAACAGCTTTGAGCCTTTCATACAACTGGTCGATTGGTTCAGCGATGGCGGTGTATTGCTTGGAGGTCTACGGTCGAAGTTAGGGCGCGGTCTAGGGAAGTTTTGGCGGGTGGGAGGTGACCGATAGTGAGAGGGATGAGCATTATAGGCTTGGTAGACGGGTGCGGGTTGGGAATATCTTGGTGAGGTAGGTTGATATGTGGGAGGTGGAGATGATTGGTAAGTAGGTAGTGGAGCTTGGTAGGAAGGCGGGGGTGCATGGTAATTAGGGGTAGGTTGATATGTGAGAGGAGATACTGGGTAGGTTTGGTATTTTATTGGGGATTTTGTTCTCTGTGCAACAATCACAGCACTCACATCCTTTTTCTTGGACGTGCCACCAGACTGTAGAGCCTTGTTGGTAGCCTGCAATGCCTCAAAATTAGTGACCATACCACTTTTAATGCCTTCCTCGATCCTTTCCCCTAGCTTGATGATGTCGGAGAATTTCTGGCCTTCAATCAGCATCAACCTCTCATAATATTGTGGGTCCTGAGCTCGGACGAAAAACCTGTTCATCTGTTCTTCTTCTAAGGCCGGCCTGACCTTAGCCGCTTCTGATCTCCAACGAGTAGCATACTCGCGGAATGTCTCTATAGGTTTCTTCTTCAAATTCTGGATGTAGAATACATCTGGCGCATTCTCCATATTGAATCTGAACCTGTCCACGAAATCGGACGCCATACCTACCCAGCTTGTCCACTTCTTGGGGTCTTGGCTAATGTACCAAGATAGAGCATCCCCTTTCAAACTTCTCATGAAGAGCTTCATGCGAACCTTTTCATCTTTTCCGACTTCAACCAGCTTATCGTAGTATGTCCTCAAATGGATTCTGGGATCCCCTGTGCCATCAAACATTTCAAACTTGGGAGGTTTGTACCCCTCCGAAAGTTCGACATCTGGCTGAATGCAAAGGTCCTCATAATTCAGCCCCTCGATACCTTTGTTTCCTTCAACACCCTGGACTCGGCTAGTCAGCTTCTTGAGTTCTGCGGCCAGGTTCCTGATGAGAGAGTCTTTGTCATCAGACTCCGGTGTGCTTGAAATAGGTTGAGTATATTGTGGCATGGTTTCCACATAGATGGGGGTGTGTTGGGGATGATCGTTTGTGGAGTTTAGTGGTTCGGGAATGAGTAGTGGGGTGTTGTTCGAAATGTGGCATGTGTTGCAGTGGTGAGGGGGAGCGGATTGGTTTTGTGGTTTTGGGATGTTTTGCAGAGGTGTAGGATTTGGAGCATTGACATCCGGGGTAGTGAGGGAAAATGATAAGTTTGCCAAGTTCCGAACTTGGTCCAGTTCTTCCTGAAATTTCAATAACCTTTGTTCAAGTTGGGAGGCACTTTCCTTGGAAACCTGAATACCCTGAGAAGTCTCTACCCTTTCAACCGAGCTCTCCTTCCTGATGTTGCTCAAGTCTTGCATTTTTCCCTTGTTCTTATTTCTGATAGGACTCGGAGGAGGAGGAGGTGGAGGGCCCTTAGATCTTGTGGAGTAGGATGATGATGCCAGAGTGCACGAACTAACCTTTTGGGGAGGGGAATAAAACAAAAGTAAAAACAAAAAGTTAACAAGTCAGTAAGGATTATGAGAAGAAAACGTTGCAATATTTAAACACATAGTGCAAGAATATAAATTGTGTCCTAATTTGGGTGCCTCGTTGTGCCTGTAGGCCTAGCGACAAGTTGATTTGGAGAACTTATAATGCCAAATGCCTTATTTTATTGATAACAAATAAGACGAATCCCAAAACGACACCAAAATAGCAGAAATAAAATGTCATTAATGGCCGTGGGCCTTATTACATTAAAGCAAAAGAAAGACTCCTAACTACTTGGTCCCAGAAGGACCTTCCCCAGACTCGGCATCTTTAGCTCCATCGAACAGCTTCACCAGCTCACGCAGTCCCACCAGCAAGTAAGCTCTTGCCAAGTGTCCTCCTTCGCTTCCCTCAGCATTCTGGCAGTTTTCGATCCTTCGGATGAACTTTCTTTCCAATTCTACCAAACCTCGCTCCAAATACCCTAGTCGTTTGTTGGCGCTGACAGCCATATCCTTCCATTCCTCGATTAACTTTTGATGAGCTTCTTGAATTTTGCGGTGTTCATTCTCGTGCTCCCGAATCCTCTTACGCAATTAGTTGTACTTAAACCGCTCCTCAGCCTTTTCATCGATGACCCTGTGACCTCGAGCAAACCCTGGTTGTCCCAAGCCTTCATGATCATCTTCCAGCCAACCTGAGTAGTATGACGAACAACCGGCGTGGTATCTATCCGCCTCAATAGAGTCTCTTTCCAGTATGATTTTGCAGTGCCACATGTGCTGAGCTTGGCACTTATGAGGGCTATCGTCATCCTGAAAATCGGCCCTGAAATGACCTATTTTTTCGACCCTTGGTATAACCTGCTTCCTTCCTGCCTGTCTCATGACTCGGAGAGGGACGTAAGGATAAGTTCCTCTCAGGCCGATGAGAATAAGAAATGGTGCATCCCGAGATCGGACAATGAACTCTTCAGTAGGGAACCATTCGAACATCCACTGCACTTGGTCTTCTTTCAGATTTTCAAACAACTCTACCCATCCTTTAGCGTCTTCTGGTTGAGCGAACATGTTAGGCATATAGTTAATTCGCCTTGGCTGATGGAAGGCGATATGATCATCCCAGTCCCTGCGTAGGATCTCTTGCCGATATTCACCCCTTTGGAGGTGCTCCATGAGCCAGAGTTGGAGTAGTAAGTTACAGCCCTCAAAGTGATTGGCCCCTTGCTGACATTTTTCTAGGGCTCGGTATATCTCTGCGACAATCATTGGTACTATGCTGAAAGGCTACCCGCCAATCCCTTCTATTAGAGTCTTGATAACCATGGCCAGTCTGTTATAGATCCTAGCCTTCTTCATGGGAAATACTATCATCCCCAAAAAGTAAAATATGAAGATGAAGACTCTTTTATGAATATGCCCCAATGAGGTGAGGGCAAATTCATCTGGGTAGGTGCGGTAGGACTTGCTATGGACGTACCTCTCGTATAGATATTCGAAAGGAATGTAAGAGTCCTTCAAACAAGTCAAGTCTGGGTTTTTCTTCAGTCCCATCATCTTGAGGAAACCCCTACCCTTGCGATTTTCTGGCATAAGTAAACCCGGAGTCTCCCAAGGAACACAAGCTAACCCTCATATTTCTTCGAGCAAAGGGGTCATTTCAAGGTCCCCAAAGCGAAACACTGATCTATCACTATCCCAGAATAAGGTTGCAGCCTCTATGATTTTGTTATCGGGCTGGATTTCCAAAAGGGAAGGAAAATTTCCCAAGTATTCGCGGACAAGAGCCTGATCACTGGAGTGAAGGTCTTCCCACCAGCTTAGCAACCTTGGGTGAATGTTGGTTACCATGCCGAATCTGGGGACTTCGTGCCTCATTTCTGCAAAACAAAGTGTTAGGCCCTTACCCCGCCGGACTCGACTATTTGAACCAATAATTAGCATAAATGACATTTAGTTCTCCAAATAAATGCACAGAATATGGTGGCGTCCATTTGGGTTCCAAGGAAACCCAGTGGACTTTGGACAAGGCTTTCTTAAAGAGTCATTATGTGGACAACATAACTGACTCGGCTAGGTTTGACAGTGATGCATGTGCAGTTAAAACAGAGTAAGGTTTCTATGGGGTATTAGACCGGTACCCTTGAGCGGACAAATAAAGAGGGAAAGGCACGAACCATCGACTGCACCGCTGATCGACTGGTTTTACCGCAAATACGCCTTTACCAAATTTAGGGGGTGATATATTGGAAGGGCGCAACCACTCATTATAAGCATTGCTATGGTATTTGTTTGGCACGAGTGGAATATGATGTTGAAGATGCAATTACAAGAATGGAACAAATTGTCACATATTTGCACGTTCATAAAATAATAATTACAATAATTGCTCATGATTACAACAGTATTGAAGGAAAGCGGTAAAAGCAAGAAAAGAAAACGAAATCCAAGTCAGTTTCGAAGTAGAAGAGAAATAAATACATTAAATAAAAGCAATAAAGAAGCAATAAAGTCACAAATAACATGTAATGGTAAAAGCCTAAAAGAAAATCCCTAGCAGAGTCGCCATGCTGTCGATGCGCCCTTTTCCTTCTTAAAGGCGAAATCACGTTTACGATATTTGGGAGGACAACTCTTTTCCCTTTTGGGATTTGGGTTTTGGAGTTTGAAGAGTCGCCACCTAATGATTAAGCGCATTAGGACACTAAGAACGGTTTGAGTTGGAAAACTAGAGTTTGGGTAAGGGCTAGAAATTATCTCGAGGGGAAGGTGTTAGGCACCCCTCAAGATCCACTAGTGTGGTTCCCGGCCATGCTACAATTGTGACTTTAAAGCAAGTAAGCATACAAGACAAATTTCACATAAGGACCTCGAGTAGATATGTACAATGGTTACTAAGCATGCTGAAATTTTGAATAGGTGATTTCCTAGTTATTTGAAAGAATGTCTAAGTGCAAAAAAAAGGACCAAATAATGAATATAAACAATCAGATACAGAAGTGGGTGGGCAGAAAATTTTATTTAGAAGAAGAGGACAGTGCAAAAATGAAAGGGGAAATTTTAATGACTGAAACAAAATGTAGAATTTTGAAGAACTGAAAATTGTCAATCTAAAATAATTACATAAAGGAAGGGGGGTCCTAGGTTTGTAAAATACATGGATCATCCACACAACACCGCTAGTCAATCGTACGCATGGTGTTATCGCGTGATCATCATCTCCATGTCTACCCTTCCCACCCCGTGGAGGTATTGAAGCGCGGAATGGTATCGTTACTTATTGCATGCTATTACCCGTCCCGATCCTGTATGTTCCGGAGGCATTGGAACTACTAGTTCTAATGGGAAGGGAATTGGGGCTTTTAAGAAGTTCAAGAAAGGATAAAAAATCTAGGCGACAATCAAAACATATAGTCAAATAGGGGGAGACAAACAACAATTAGGGCTCAGACAGGCCTCCTCACTTAAATGCAAATACATAACATGACTTCAGATACTGGTTAGGTCTTTAATTAAATTAAGGCGTAGGATAGGCTGATTCATCACATATTTCTCAGATGGGGAGTCCGAATTAGTCTTGACTAGAATGTCAGTATATTCACAGAAACAGATACAGTTATTAGCGATTACCTACTGGCTGTGCCTAGGAAAGATCTGTGATCCAGGATATCTAACTCCAGATGGCGTACTGATTTTTAAGGAGGATTATGATTTTTTAGATAACAAACAACACAAGTTCTGCAGATGTTAAAACGACTTTAACCACTGTTTTAGACTTACTAGCCGGATGGATCCTCCAGAAAGTTCACAGTTGGTTTGGCTCTAGGCATGATCTCTAAGTGTCATTAGTTTAAACATCATTTGTAAATTGCAAGAGTCCTATAGACATGATGTCTAGAATGAGTTGGTTATTATTATAGCCCAAAGAGATGTGTGTTGGCCTAATCCAGTGTGTGTGAATTATGAGATAAAAACTTAAGGACATGAATTTCTATATGCGCAGAACCTATTGGCATGATCTCTAAAATGCGGAAATGCAGAAGTGCAGAAGCGTAGAAAAACTTATAGGCATGTTTTCTAAATGCAGAAGTGCAGAAATTGTGAATGACCTATAGGGAGGTTTTCTATATGCAGAAATGCAGAAATTATAGAAGATCCTATAGGCATGCTTTCTAAGCGCAAAAAATGCATAATTATAACAGATCCTATAGGCATGCTTTCTACCCTTTACATGCATTCATTCCCCCCCATCCCTTTTCACTATCCATCCCCAATAGTTATTACAAAGTTATTACAGACCGAATGGATCAAAAAGAAAGTAAAAAAAAATTACAGCAGCGGTTACAGCTACATCTAATCAGCCTAATTCAGACTCAAAGTCCAACAATATGAGATAAACCAACTTCCAGGATCAGATTTCCAAAAGACTTTCTAATATTTGGAGTGTGTCAAAGTTCCCAAGAGTCTCAAAAGGACTCCGGGCAGTGCTTACACCCCAAAAACAATTCAGAATCAAGAGCATAGTGCAGTGTGGAGATGCCAACCCTCAGATGTCCAAGTTCAGAGGGAACTCAGGGTCCCAAAGCAAGGCTCATAAGAGAGGGGCAGAACTTAGAATCTAAGAGTAAGTGTAAGTGCATAGGGGGAAGGGAATCAGGGAGAGACACGGCAGGCGGGTGGTCATGCCCACCAAATGGGATGCTGGCACACCCCTGACTAGCCTGCTAGCCAAACATTGAGAGTTAGTATCCATTGTGGATCAAGTCATGGCTTGGGCAGTAATTAGGATACTGTCAGGCCAAGACCTTAACTCAGCACATAGAAGGGAATAGGGATAGGGATCCATGACAGAAACAGAAGCAAAGAACAGAGATATGAAGCACAAATTACAGCATGTAAGCAATAAAGTAAACAAGAAGCCTGAAGCTGTAAAGTAAACACATAAGGGGGTGAAGCAAAATATTTAACCAAAGGACATACAGGTTTCAAAGAAAATAAGTAAGCAAAAGTAGCCTTGAAAAAGCCGAATTGCAAACAACAGTTCCCAAAATATCTCATGTAAAGCAGGATTAGAAATACAGTATTGCTCGAAAAGTGAGTTTCGTGTGTGAGTGGTGTATTTTCGTGTGTTTCTGATTATGAGAGAATTCCCTGATGATAGAAAGAGGGAGGACTAGGTCCTTATATAGTTTTTTGAAAACTAGTAGGGCAAGCAAAGAGTGGATAAACATAGAAACCAATCAATTAGTATCGATTAAGACAAGTAGACTCCTTTAATTAGGGGGTCTAGGTCAAACGGCTAATTGAGATGAAATAAGGAGAAAAAATCAATTTATTAAGGCTCTATTGAGGTAAGGAAACCATGTAGTGCACAAATAGGGTCAAATACATAGTTGGTAATTAAGGAAAGATGTAATAGTAGTGCTCTTTATAAAGTAAAAATAAGGTATCAGTTTGAAAATCAATCAAAAGGCCCGGATCCAATTGTAATCACAGAGAACCTTAAGTGATTAAGGAAAGAGTCATATAGATATGGAAATAATTCAAACGTTGGTACAGAATCACAGAAGAAATACACAAGACCAAGTATTTTAAGGAAAATATCACAAGCCTAGGATTTTTACACAAAAAGGATCAAAATAAACAGCCAGTAGGGTAAAAGGGATTCAATCGAAATAAATCAGTGATGAATCATTAGCATGATTAAAGAGATTCCAAAATAAATTCTTGGTGAAATATTTTGAAAGGGAAGTTTTCCTCATATATAAAGCATACAGTTTAAGCAAAAGAAGAGTCTAACAATGAAAGTTTCAGAACCACAGGCAAGTAGGATTTGAGTTCGATTACAGGCTCACCGTGAAACTTTTTCCAGAAACCCTAAAAATTGGATTTGAACGGTTTTGAGAAAGAAAATTTGGGGAAAATCCTTAAAACGTCAAGCAAGGACCAAGCATGTCATAATTCTAATAGAAATGAACGAGTATATAACCTTAGAAGGCTTAAAAATGGTAGAGAAAACCCTAGAATGAGAAGGTCTTGAGGAAAGTCGGATCCTGAGTCGAAGAGACTCATATTGAATTGAACATGCCGGAAAATGGCTGTAGAGGCCATAGATCTTGCAGATCTGAGACAAATCTAAAGGAAACCGTGGAAGTCAGGCCTCCAAACTTCGAGTAACTCAAGCTGAGGGTGAGGGAGAGGGAGCATAGGCCATCCATGGCCACGGGTGCCAAGGATTCCGGTGGACGTGAGACGGAGATCGGTGGAATAGGGTTAGGGTTTCGGAGGGTTAGAGAGGTTTTTTTGGGAGATGAAGGGAGTTTAGAGGTGGCGTCTTTGTGCAAATGAATTAGGGTTAGAGGGGTTAGGGGATTAAAAAAGGAAAGAACTAGTTACAGCCGTTGATCAAACGATCAACGACCAGGATTTAAAGAGAACCAGCGGGTTTAAGAAATAGGGCTAAGGGGTCGGGTAAAAATCAAAATTGGGTCGTTTAATATTGGGGTGGAATTGGGGTCAATTGAGGCTACAATTGCAATTGAAAATGGCTATGTATTAAGTAATACATTTCTCCCCTTTTAATTTTTATAAAATAATTAAACTGATTTTAAAACAAATTAAAAATACTGAACTAATTAATAATATATAATCATTAATCTAAAAATACTGAGAATGATTTTGTAATTGTAAAATGCTATTAATTGTAAAATAGGCTATAATTGCAATTATACGCAATTTAGCTTTAAAAATGCCAATTAAATTTATAAAAAAAAATATGCAAAAAATCACCTTAATTATACTTTGGTGTAAATATGAGAATATAAATAAATTATTTCCAAAATGATAATCCTGGGAGCAATTATTGGATTTTATACTACTAGAAATAAACAATAAATTGATTTTAAAAATCTTAAATTAGGAAAAAATATCAAAACTCTTGGGCATGCTTATATATGCATACACATGCTATTTTGAAAGTATTTTTGAGTATGAAAATACATAGGGAAAAATTGGGTATCAACACTCAGCTTGTTACACTGCACAAAACCAATAGGGAAAAAGCAAGCGGGAGAGGAGAAGGAGAAAAAGGAGAAGGAGGCAATGTATAGAAAACCATGGTATTAGTAATACCAATGCTATTAATGCATGCATTAGCATGATTAAAGATAAAATTGTCCTTAAATTCCCTTAAACCTAAAGAATATGGAGGGCATGTTTGTAAACAGCTAATTTATTTATAAATTATGCAATACATTAAAACCAAGTAATCACCTCACATCACAACCACACGATGACCCAGAACAAGCACAACATGTGTACAATAAGCACACAAACAAGCACATCAACACCAACCCCCAACTCTATCTTTCGTCTTTTAGCATCATCGAAACAACCCAGAAAGATGTTAGACAAACTAAGCACAGTTAATGCAAGATTCATGGACATTTAGGCTACAGCACAAGCTCAAGAATTATCAAAGAAAATAAATGAAACTGATTATATAACCATGTGCAAAGCATTAAAACATCATAAGAGAATTTATTTAGAAGTGCCAAATTAGGCCCAAGGCCTTGACTCAAAACATTAGAGCAAAATAAACTTAGACATCTTGCAACCTACTCAGAGGTAGAACACAAAAAAGAACTAAAGCACCACTAGGTTAACAGAACAAGCACAAGACATGGGATGAAGGACCAGGGTCAAGGGTGAGAGGAAGAGCGGGTCAAGGCTTTCACAAGGGTGGCAATCTTTTGGGCATGAGCCTCTCTGTCCCTTCTGAGCTCTTCCCTAAGCTGCCTTGCTTCTTTTCTCAACGTATCATTGTCTTCTCTAAGATTGGCATTCTTCTCAAGAGCCAACTCCAACCTTTTAGAGAGCTCTGCTGCCCTGCTGCTACCAGGTAAAATGGCAGAACTTGTTGGCCCTCTAGCCATGATCTCCTCATAGCCACACTGGTTAAGGGTAACAACATCCATAACATCATTGTGATTTCCAAACTTATGCTCAGACAAAGGCAATGTTGAGCTTGTCAAACATCTCGGTTAACATGAAACCATAAGGCATAGCATTCTTAGGCTTGGAAGTGTCTCTAACCCTTGACACGTGCCGAATCATCTGGCTAGGAAGATTGACAGCTCTACCAGTATCAAGTAACTCCATCACAGCCATGTTAATCAGGGTAGCTTCATGCCTCCTCTCAGATCTATGCAAAATGCAGGAGTTCACAACGTGAAAGAACAACTTCTGAAAAAGGAGTCATATCTGTCTTGTACACCTTCTAGGAAACATCTAACCACAATGCCTGTTTTCACATCATTGTCTATAGTTGGCCACTTTTTCTTCAATAATTGTCAAAACCTAAGGAGGGAATATTCAGTAGCAGCCCAAGCTCTTCAGCATCAAACTCCATCTCAAACCCCCTTACAGAACTCTTGACCACCTTCCCATCAAATTGGAAGATTGCATAAAACTCCACCACAACAGGCACACACAGAGGAGGGAATGCCTTAACAAACATGTGTCTCCATCCCTGTAGTTCAAGTTTTTCAACTAACTGAGCCATACCTTTCCCATTAGTGTTTGCCAAAATCATCACCTTCAACACTTTTTTGTTCCTAAATTCAGTATGCTTGTCAACCATAGCACGCATAACCATCTTTTTCTTTCCTTTACTGGCCTTCTTAGATGTGGTAGCTGCCCTGGTGGGTTTAACATCCTTCATCTTTTGTGCTGATGTTTTTTCTTGCAGAGTAGAGTCAGACTCATGCTCTTCATCCAACTCAAATACAGGTTCAATAATAGGAGCTTGCTTTCTTGGCTTCTTGGCACCTCTGCACTCCTTAATGATTTGTTCATCAACAACCTTTCTTTTACTCCTTGTGAGAGGAGTCCTAGTAGGAGGAGCCACTTCTTTTCTTTGAGGGATAACTGATTTTGTTGCTTTCACAGGGGCCTTCTTGCTCTTCTTCCCTACTATAGACAGGGTTAAATCATCATCATCATTGTTGACCTCCTTATCTCCAGTAAAAGGAGTTAACAAAGGCCCAATTTCTTCAGCCTTTTTCTCTCCACTTTCTTATTCTGAAGGGGCTATGACAGTGTTCCCAATAGCCATAGAGCCTTCATATTCCTTACTTGCATTCTTTTCCTCGTTCTCACATTCAGTACTCTCACTTTCACTCCCCTTTTCTTCTTTATCACCTTTACTCTCAGAGTCACCTTCTTCCTCGCTATTTTTTGCTTCCTTTCCAGAATCTCCCACTTGTTCACCTAACTTATCATCTACCTCACTCACTTTTTCCTCTCTAGATTCCCCCTCATTCTCACTCTTTTTCTCATCAGTATCATGAGCCATATCCTGAGCCAGATGCTTCTCATGACTAGCTACCTCTCCTCATTCTTCCTTACCTTCATTATCACCTTCACCTCAGTCCAGCTGAAAGAGAGACACTCAGAAGACTTTTCATTCACTAATTCTTTCTCACATTCCCCCTCAACCATAGATATGGCATTTGTGGTATCAACCCTTTTCTCCTGAGTTGTAGTGTCTCTTTCTAAAGTATTTTCCTCCACTCGTGGTTTGTCACTTATGGGTGGAACAATTTCTAAGGGTGCAACTTCAATAGCAGAAACTAGAACATCTAACTTTGATGGAGGTAATTTTACCTGATTAGTAGTAATCGACACAAATTTCCCCTGAGCCACAACTTCCTTAACCACTGTGTCCTCCTTAATAGCAACACGAATAACCACCTTGTCACTCTTAACATATTTTTTGATGTAGCCTTTATCTTTGTGGTTTTAGAGGTGTTTTATGAACCAGACACAGGTGCATGGGAGGGTGGGTTTGGGGATGAAGGTTCAGTAGAGCTGGGAATAGCAGGTGCAGCATGAGCAAGGGATGATGATGCACGTACAATATACGGTATAGGTAGAGAGGGAACAAATGTGGGTACAGGTTCACTGGTTGGTTTTGCACTTTTCTTTGGTTTGGGCTTCATGTTCTTGGGTTTGGCTTCAGTCTTGGATGATAATTTTGCTTTAGAGTGAGTTTGGCTTGATTTAGGCATGGTGATGAGAGAATGAAATTGATGAAATGACGAGAGAAAGTTTTCTTGTTTCTTGCTTTGGGTTTGAGAAGAAAAGTAAGGTCTAAGAGACAGGTCATAAGATGGATTTAAAGAGGGTAGTCCTGACTTGACTGGAAGAGAGAGAGTAACCAAATTTGAGTTCTAACAGGACTCTAATAACGATTACTTTTGAATATTAGACTTTTAGGAGTAATTGGACGTTAATTGATCTAGGATTCCCCTTTAATCCTTGACTTGATTACGAATAGGAGTGATGCTAACATGATTAGAGATCTGAGTATAGCAGTAATTTCAGATATTAAGCCCTAATGAATTAAGACCATATGGCACGTACCTGAGTAAAAGAACCAACTCCTTAGCAACTCCTTACTCATTTCTGCAATAAAGCTTCAAAAAGTAAATAAGCATCATAAGACATAGTTATCCACTAAACATTTCTGGGCGAGTGTGTGATCAAGACAAGCACGAGACTGAACCAAACACATTATACTCGACCATCTACATCTAATTATAAATTTTTCTAGCCAATCTTTGGGGTTCAGCTTAGTTGGAAGTATTAGTTAGACCCAGTTCCAGCCTGTTCCTTTCAAGGCGATCCCTACTAAAAGCCTTAGTAAAAATATCAATAATCTAGTCATCAATTTTACAGAAGTTAATTGAGATATTTCCCTTTTCAACATCGAGAAAGTGATGTCTAATGTCAATGTGCTTGGTTCTCTTGTGTTGGTAGAGATTTTCAGCATTGTTTATGGTACTAGTGTTATAAAAAAAAAGAACACATTCAACAAAAATACCATAGTCACTTAGTTGTTGTCTTATCCACAACAATTGAACGTAGCAAGATGTTGCTGCCACATATACTTCTTCATTTGAGACACCAGGAAAGAGCCAAGAAATTATACTGTTCCTAAAGTGATTTTTCTGTCAACATAAAAACCTGCATAGTCAGCATCAACATAACCAACTAGATCAAAATTGTACCCTCTAGTATACCACATACACATATCAAGAGTCCCGTTAAGATGTCAGAGTATCCTTTTGACATCCTTCAGATGAGACTCTTTGGGATTTGCTTGAAATCTTGCACACAATCCCACACTAAATACAATAGCAGGCTTGCTTGGTGTGAGATACAACAGTGACCCAATCATTCCTCTATATAGCTTCTGTTTTGCACTGTACTTTCTTCATCAAGGTCTAGCTTTGTTGCAGTGGCAATAGGAGTGTTTATGGACTTAGAAGAGTCCATGTTGAATTTCTTCAGCAGTTCCTTGATGTATTTCTGCCGATGTATCATGGTTCCAGTAGGTGTTTGCTTGATTTTGCAACCCTAAGAAGAAATTCAATTCATCCATCATGCTCTTTTCAAATTCATTCCCCATCATCTCAACAAATTCCTTGCACATTTCTTCATTAGTAACCTCAAAATAACATCATCCAAATATACTTATGCAATGAGAAGATTTTTTCCTTTACTCCTCAGAAACAGTATGTTCTTCACCTTTCCTCTTACAAAGTTATTGGTTAAGAGGAATTTTGAGAGCCTCTCATACCAAGATCTTGGAGCCTGTTTTAGTCCATATAGGGATTTGTTTAACTTGAACACATAGTTAATAAATTCTTCACTCTCAAACCCAGGAGGCTATTTGAAAAACACTTCCTCCTTCAGGTAACCATTCAAAAATACACTCTTTACATCTATCTAAAACACAGTGAACTCCATGTGTGCAGCAAGAGCTATAGCATTCATATAGCTTCCATTCCGGCTACAGGTGCAAATGTCTCATCATAGTCAATGCCTTCTTCTTGATTGTATCCTCGTACCACTAGTTTGGCCTTGTTCCTTGTGATATTTCCTTGCTCTTCCATCTAGTTTCTGAACACCCATCTGGTACCTATGATAGTTCTGTTCTTGGGTCTTTGCACCAAGTGTCAGACATTGCTTTTTTCAAAATGATTCAGCTCCTCTTACATAGCTATAATTCAATCTGGATCCTTTAGAGCTTTCTTTATATTCTTAGGTTCAACCTGTGAAATGAATGTTGTAAGTGCACATAGGTTTCTTAGAGATGACCTGGTTTGCACTCCTATATTAGGATCACAGATGATGTTCTCAAGGGGGTGTGAGCTTTGATATTTCCATGGTCTAATCTTCATCCCTACATATGGTTCACCCAAGGAGTGACCCAAAGAACCAATGTGAGTATGTACAGCTTTATCTGTCTGGGTAGCAGTCAGAGTAGTTCTCTCTTCTTCTTGTTCTTACTGATCACTTTCAACTTCCTTAGGATCTCCTAATCCATCTTCAGATTGGTGTTCAGGTTCTTTAGAAGTTCCTTCTTTAGTGAGTCCTATGTCATAGTCTTCCTCCTGCAGACCGTTATCAACCATATTGTTAGATTCATCAAAAATAACATGTATATTTTCTTCTGTGCACATAGTTCTTTTATTAAATACTCTGTCTGCTTTCCTATGTGGTAAGTAGCCCAAGAAAATTCCCTCATCACTTTTGTCATCAGACTTTCCTAGAGCTTCTTTGCCAGTATTGTGCACAAAACATTTACACCCAAAAGCTCTTAGGTGAGTGATGTTGGGCTTTCTTCCTCGAAGTAACAAGCAGTATTGACTGCCTCAGCCCAAAATCTCTTAGGCAGTCCACTGGCAATCAGCACGGTCCTGCCCATGTCTTCTAGATATCCATTGTTTCTTTCCATAATACCGTTTTATTGTGAAGTTCTAGGTACAGAGAAGTTATGATCAGTGGCATGTGTGCTATAGAACTCAAGGAATTTAGAATTTTCAAACTCAGTTTCATGGTCTATTCTTATACTTAAAACATCACAAGTTTTAAGTACCTAGAAAACATTTTGACAAACACATAAAAAACATCAAAAGTTTCATCCTTGGATGCCAAAAACATGGTCCATGTGTACCTAGAAAAATCATCTACAATGACAAATACATACCTCTTTCCTCCCCTGCTCCTTACTCTCATTAGTCCATATATGTGAAGGAGTTCCAAGGGTTTATAAGTGCTGACAACCTTTTTAGATTTAAAAGATGACCATACATGTTTCCCTCTAACACAAGCATCGCATACTTTGTCTGAGGTGAACTCAACTTTTGGCAGTCCAAGGACCAGGTCCTTTGCTGCTAACTTCCTGAGTTGAGTTAGACTAGCATGTCCCAGTCTTTTATGAGATAACAGTGGGTCATCTTCCACTAGACTTAAATATGTGTGCTCGCTCTCAGGAAGAGACATAATGGATATCTTGTAGACGTTGTTGTGTCTCTTACCTTTTAACACAATTTTATCAGTATCAAGCTTAGTGACAGTGCAGATTTTAGAATTGAACTTTACCTCATTTCCTTTATCACACATTTGAGAAATACTAAGAAGATTATGTTTAAGACCGACGGCATAATGCACATCTTATAGCATGAGAGAGTGACTTACCAACCATACCAATACATGTTATCTGGCCCTTTTCCCTTTTTTAGATGACACACTCCCTCCTTGGAAGGTTGTTATTGAGAGAAAGTTTTTCTTTTCTCCAATCATATATATTGAGCATCCATTGTCTAGATACCGGCCTTGATGTTTCCTCTCACTTTAGCCTACATAAGAAATTGCAAGTTAGTCTTGGGAACCCAAACAAGATTGGGTCTCTTTTTATTTGAAAAAGGGTGAATCAGTTCTCTTCTTGCCAAAAAGGGAAAAGGATTAACAATTATTTTCTTGTTGACCTTAATCCACTTAGTTTGGGCAAATGACTTGACTTTTGGTTCTTCTTCCTTCTTCACATTTTTAGCAAAACAAAAATGTTCTTAAACTGAGCATGAATCAAGGCAGGGAAAGTATCTCTAAAGTGCCCCACCTTCCCATAATGAGTGCACATCTAGTTATCAAAAATTCCTTTTGGATCAAACTTGGGAATAGGTTTTCTATAGACAATTCTTGATTTGTTAGTGCTGCAGTTTTCATTTAGCCAATTTAGTGCACTTGAGGATCATGCGACTTTCTTAGCCTAGATAGTTCATATTTTGCTTTTTCAAGATTTTCTTGCAATACTTTATTCCTACATTCATCATCACAAAAATTATCTTTATCCTCCTTTAGTTCCTTTTCAAGCTTATCTTATAGATCACTCATTTTTCTTTTACCTTGTGTATTAAGTAACTTCTCATTTTTACAAGTGAGCTCAAGAACCTGGTTATTAAGGTCTTTGACCTGTGTTTCAAGATTAGCTTTTTCAGATTCAAAGTTCTTTGAGGTCAAGTCTAACACATGAAAGGTTTCTTATTAACTGATCATTTCTAGCACTCATCTTGTCCATGTCAGTTATCATGGTCACAATTATGGTCATTAGCTTTTTTTTGACGTAGCATGAAGATTTTCTTTTAAGTTACAGGCACTTAACTGATGTGTTTCATCTTTAGTCTCTGAATCACTCATGGCCATCATCCCTATCAATTCTTCTACTGTTTGTCTTTCTTCAATTTCCATCAGCACAACTTTAATGTTTTCATCTCCAAAATCAGCCTCCAAGGTCCGTATATCATGAGCAGAGATGTAAGAGAAACCTTGTAGAGAACATTTGTGGGTAAGCTTTTGTAGAGCAGGTCTTTTGCTTTAGCATTTTTCTAGATTATCTGACAATCTTCATCATCATAATCCTCTTCCCTCTTGTTACATTTATTTCCTTCACTATCCATGTTTGTGGGAATGATTGGTCTGTGACTGAGAATTAGCCATAGATCAAAGTCAGTGGCCTGAAGAAATACTTCGATACACATGTTCCATTCATCATAGTGATGTCCATCAAATAAAGGAAGTCCTCCAATGTGCATTCCAAGCTGTATTGGAGGGTCAGTCTCCACTGCATGATGTGCATCAATTACAGCATAGAGACTTATGGCCTCGTCCTCTTTCTTTTTTTCTTTATCACTTCTACTGCCCTCATATGCTTCTAGCAAAACTGCTTCATCTCTTCAGCAAATCCTTTCCCTGGGATTTTTCCTTTTTTTTTGACCCTTCTCTCTCAGTTTTTCCCGTTTCTCTTTTTCAGCTCTTTCATTCTTCAATTCAATTTTCCACATTGGGCAGTCTTTGATCATGTGGTCTAGCTTGTTGCACTTGTAGCACCCATTATATGAAGCTTTGTCGATCTTGTTAGGCTTACCACTGTTCTCTCTCTTAGTTGCACTTTTGGAATTCCTCATGAACTTCTTGAACTTAGCTAATATTGCTAGGTTAAGATCATCACTGTCAGATTTATCTTCTTCAGATGCCTTAAGAACCAAGGCCTTATCCCTCCTTGGTTCTTTCTTGCGCAGTTCTATCTTTCTCATATTATGGGTCTTTAGGTTTCCAACCAACTCATCAAGTGAGATCTTATCTAGCTCCTTTGCTCCCTAAACAACTATGACTTTTGATTCCCATGAAGCTGGAAGAATCCTTAAAACTTTGCTAACTAGCTCTTCTAAAGTAAATACATTTCCAAGTGATTTCAGTTCATTTGTTATTATAGTAAACCTAGTCATCATCTCCTAGATGGACTCAAACTCCTTCATGGGGAAGGGCTCATAGTTCCTCATAAGCAATTCAATCCTTGATCTCTTCGCTTGGTTTGTTCCTTCATGAGCTATTTGAAGTGTATTCCAGGTCTTTGATTGTATATGACACTTTGATTACAACTCGATTCCCTAAAATACATTTACTAGACTGACACAAGAAGAACATAAATACTAGTACTTGACTTGAGTATAAAAAATGTAGTTCTTTAGTTGATGCGCAAAAGGATAATCTCCGCAGTTCAAAAACATATTAGTCAAACTCACTAGACTCTGAGATCTTTTAGGAGTCCTATGTGTAGTCAGCTTCTCGTTTGATAGGACTCCTACTGCTCCAACGAACCCATAATTCTTGGGACTCTTGTATCTCACTTATGCAAGAATATCTTCTTGGACAACAACCCTTGTCATATTTAGTAGTCCTCTTTCGACAGACTCGAACTTGAGTAACTTTGTGATAAAGTTAATGTGTTGTAAGAACGTGCAATCATCAACCTTGAGAACCTGGTTTTTAGAGTAGTTAAGCAGCTACGTTGAGAACCTATTTCTAAGAGCATTTCCTCTGAACAAACTTTGTTAATCATCAAAACCTCAATACTCAACAGGTTCTCTCCAAAGATCACCCAGGAAACTTAAGACGACAAGAGTTTGAAATATGCGGCCCTCATAAAGCCATGTCATTCACATCTGACAGCGACCATAACCGCTATTATCCACTTATTAAGCCCATCCCTAAGGACGACCTCAAAAAGCAGAGGGACTAATTGTATGGGCGAAAACTTCATTTCATGTGTTCGACCCGGTCAACGACAATAGAGCCTCTGAAGGCTATGACGTGTCAACCTAACTCCAAATGGTCGAGGTCAGATATGGTAGATAAATGATTATCGAAGGTCAAAATGGTTTGAAGGAAGACGCAGAAGAGCGCCCGCCTTTGGTATGAAATGACGACCAGTTTTAGGAATAGATGTATATCAAAAAGGGGATTGGACCTTTTGTAAATATTTCCATCAACATTCCTTGTACAAGATTCTCACTTTATTGAATAGAAACAAAGCATGAGTTTATACTTCCTTTCTCTTTTATCCCTCTCACCCGATCCAAGAAAGATTGGAATACAATGTTGATCATCATCATCCATCATTGTCAGAAAGACATCTGAAAATCTCATCTTTGTTGGACTGTCTTTATTTAATATACTATTTAGAAGTCACTTATTATCATTTATTGCTATCCTTTGTACTTCTAGGTTTTTATTGCTTCTTTATTATCTAAAGTTTTCTTATTTAGTGTTGCAGTCTAACATATTTATCATAAAACGCTTGATGCGTTCTTGAATATTGATATTGACTGTGATTAACCCCGATTCTCTAGTAATTTAATTGTATAAAACTAAAATCTATTTTTTGGGTCATAAATACTCTTAATTTAATTTTATAAACTAGTATTTTATAGCTAAACTATATTATCTCACAGTAAAAAAAACATCTCTCTCTCTTTCTCTCTCTCTATTACTAGTACATTGTAGCTCATACTCATATTATATTTTATAAATTAGTATATTTTAGCTAAAATAGATTATCTCACAATTAAAAAAAAAAAGCAACTCTCTCTCTCTCTCTCTCTCTCTCTCTCTCTCTCTCTCTCTCTCTCTCTATTTAAATAATTTTTTTTTTTATTTTCTCTCCAAATCTTTCAATATTTCTTCCCAAATCTCTCTCTCATTATACTTATCCAATAAACACTCTTTTAGGTTGTAATTTTTATTATTTTCTAGGGTTTTACAGAGTTTTATGCTCAAATCATATAACTTTTGATTTGTTAATATTGAATTTTCTTGGAAACGTTCAAGGAGTGTTTGGAGATGATTTGAGATGATTTTCATATTAAAACCTTGAGATTGAAGAATACACCATTCAGAAAGAGCCTCTCGACTCTCACAAGGTAGGAGTAATGTCTGCATACGCTTTATCCTCTCTAGACCCCACTTGTGGGATTGCACTGGGTATGTTGTTGGTTGAAGAATACTCCATTCATGTATCCCGCTCTATATTTCCATATATATCATCTTACATATCAATGTATATAACTTTGTATATCCGCCTATCTCCTTATTATCATGCATATCAATATACATGTCTATGTATATCAATGATAATCTTGTGTTATATACACTATATATACAGTATGATATACAAGTTTATGTATATCAATGAAAATCTTGTGTTATATATAATGATATATGATATGATGTACACACTGAGATACATACTCAAAAACTTGTATTGAATATTTGGTGATTGACTGTTAATTTTTTTGAATGAATTTCAATTTTGTAAAGGAACAAGCGTGGAACTAGAAGTTGAATATTCAGATTCTCCTATTTTTTTTAGTTTATTTGGTAGGATTTGGATATGCAGTGTTAATTTTTGTAAGCTTTATTTAAAATCCTTTATTAAAGCCTTCCTAATAATTCCTAGGAGTGACATGTATGTACATATATATATATATATATATATATATATATATATATATATATATATATATATACAGACATATGGTTTACATAAATATGAAGTGTATATAAGATGATAATGTAATATATACAGTAAATATGGTGTATACGAATAATATAATTTATATGAAATGTATATACAATTTATATACTACATATAATATGTATATGTATATTATACAAGTTTGAGTTCCTAGAGAGACTTTCGATTATCTCTCTATTTGCATTGTAACTATTTCCTCTCTCTTCTCTCCTTCTCTCTCACTCACCGTTAAACGCCCCCATTTGCACATCCTCGACCGGCGTTTCCTCAACCACTTCAGGTAAGTAACCCCTTCTAGTTTTTCTCTCTCTACTCTCCCCTTCCCTCATCTTCTTCTCCTCTGCTCGCCTTCCTTTTTCTTCCTTTATTTTTCTTTTCCCTTTCCTCTTTTATTCTAAACCCTAGGTGGACCATCAAGAATTCGAACACTGGCAGCCCATTTCCTTCTTCCCATTCTCCACATCTATTCTCTCTTCTACCCCTGTCTTGTTTCTCCCTTTCCCGCTAGAAACACTCACCAAAACCCTAAGAATAAAAAGTCACTACCGCACACATAACCAGAGACGAACCCAGCGGACAACCGATAATAAGGAGAGATAGCAGGCATCAATACGGGCCCCACTGAAATAAAGTTCAGTGTGGGTGGCATCGTTGTGTAGACATCTCTGATTACATCCTAGGGTCTATCATTCTTTGCCTTTTCATATTTTGTTGTATTCTATATCGTTCTTTGTCTTTGTCGTTTACAATACAATCACTTGCATCAACTACTTGATTTCTTTTCCCTTATATTCTAATATATTCAATATCTTTATTTATCTTTGCTTTTCTATGTTTGCTTACAGCTAGAGCCTTAAGTTGCAAACTATTTTCTTTTAATTAGCCTTGTTGCGTGTTGTATTTTTACTAACTTAATATCCCTTAGATTTTATGGCTGGACTGAGTAATGGTAGAGTGAGGTCATGTCCTTAGGTGTGGCGGGGGGAAAGGTTGGTAAGGGAGCCGCTAGGTTGAGAATTGGGTCTTGGAATATAGGGACTTTGATGGGGAAGTCCATAGAGTTAGGAATCATTGTCCAAAAGAGTAAGATCAATATAGCGTGTGTCCAGGAGACTAGATGGGTGGGTACTAAGGCGCGAAAAGTTAACGGGTTTAAATTGTGTTATTCATGAGGTGCTAGGGGAAAGAATCGGGGAGGAATTTTAGTTGATAGGGATCTCAGGGAGTTAATCGTAGATGTTAGGAGAGTGAACGATATGCCTATGACTATTAAGCTAGTTGTTGGTAGTTTCACGTTGAACGTGAATAGTGCATACGTGCCCCTAATGGGCTTAGGCGAGGAGGCCAAATCGCACTTCTATGAGGATTGGGACGAGGTGGTGCGAGGTGTCCCGCTTATCGAGAAGCTATTCATAGGAGGTGATTTTAATAGCCACATTGGGAAAGATGCAAGGGGCTATGATAAGGTGCATGGTAGATTCAGTTTTGAAGGTAGGAACGATGAAGGAACCTCATTGTTGGAGTTTGCTAAAGCTTTATCTATTGATAACTAACAAGTATTTTCAAAAGTTGGATGACCACTTGGTAACTTTTCGGAGTACAGTGGCTAAGACTCAAATTAAATAAAGGCATGTGCACTAATTGCAAGGTTATCCAGAGTGTCTATCGACACAATATAGGCTCTTAGTAATGGACTTGGAGATTAAGAGAAAGAGACAGAGAAAGAGAAAGAGAGAGCAGTGTACGGCCAACCTAAGATCAAGTGGGGAGCCTTGACTAAAAACAAAGCTCATAAGTTAAGGGAGAAGTTTGTGGATATGGAGTCTTGGAAGAGTAGCGGGAACATGAGTAGTGCGTGGACCACGACATAAAACTGTATTAGAGGAGCTGCTAGAGAGGTGTTAAGGGTCACGAATGGTTACTGGGGAGGCCCTAATGGGGACCGGTGGTGGAATGAAGAGGCCCGAGGAAAAGTGCAAGCCTAGAAAATAGCATATTTGAAGCTAGTAGAGAGCACAATCGAGGAGGAGAAGAAGAGGAATATGGAGTAATATAAGAAGGCTAAGAAAGAGGCAAAGTTATTGGTCATGGAAGCTAAGACTGCGACATTTGTACTCTTGTATGAGGAACTTGGGGGCAGAGGCAGTGACAAGAGATTGTACTGGTTAGCCAAGGTTAGAGAGAGGAAGGCTCGGGGAAATAAAGGTGACGTCCAGAATTGCAACAACTATAGGGGTATCAAGCTGCTGAGTCACACTATGAAAGTGTAGGAGATAACCAGTTCAGATTCATACCGCAGCGGTCGACTACAGAAGCTATTCATCTTGTGAGGAGATTGGAGGAGCAGTATAGGGAAAGGAAGAAGGACTTGTATATGGTGTTCATTGATCTAGAAAAACCCTATGACAAAGTCCAGAGTGAGGTTCTATGGAGATGTTTAGAGGTTAGCGAAATTCTAGTAGTGTACACTAGGGTGATTAGGGATTTGTACGATGGTGCTAAAACTTGGGTGAGGACTGTGGGAGGAGACCTGGAACATTTTTATAGTGATGATGGGGTTACATCAGGGTTCATCTCTTAGCCCATTTCTATTTGCTCTGGCGATGGATATGCTGATGCGATACATCTAAGGGGAGGTACCATGGTGTAAGTTATTTGTAGATGATATTGTGTTAACTGACAAGACGCGTTGCACGGTCAATTCTAGGCTGGAGTTTGGAGATAGACCCTGGAGTCTAAAGGTTTAAGTTGAGTAAAAAAAAATAGAATTCTTGGAGTGCTACTTCAGTGAAGAGACACATGAAGCAGAAGTGGGACGTGATGCTTGATACACAAGTCATCCCCAAGAGTGATAGTTTCAAATATCTTGGGTCTAATATATAAGGTGATGGGGAGATTGATGAGGATGTTACACACATATTGGAGTGTACTGGACGAAATGGAGGCTCGCATATGGTGTTTTGTGTGATAAGAATGTGCCACCAAGACTTAAGGGCAAGTTTTAGGGAGTCAGAGTTAGACCGACTATGTTGTGTGGTGCCGAGTGCTAGCCAGTAAAGAAATTCCATATCCAGAAGATGAAAGTAGCATAAATGAGAATGTTGAGATGGATGTTTGGGTATACTAGGAAGGATAAGATTAAGAATGAGTTATTAGGGACAAGGTAGGACTGACCCCTATGGAAGACAAACTGCGGGAATCAAGGCTGAGATGGTTCGGCACGCGATAAGGAGAGGCATAGACGCTCCAGTAAGGAAATGTGAGAGGTTGACAATGGCAGGTCCCGGGATAGGTGGAGGTAGGCCTAAGAAGTACTGGGGAGAAGTGATTAGGCAGGACATGACGTAGTTTTAACTTATCGAAGACATGACCCTAGATAGGAAGGTGTGGAGGTCGAGAATTAGGGTCGAAGGTTGATAGGTAGTCGAGGGTGTCTCCTAGTTTTACCAGTAGTATTAGTTCTAGTTCTTATATCTTTTTATTACATGTTGTGTCATTCTTACAATAGTATTAGTACTATTCTTATATTTCTTATCTCTAGATCTTTGTTTTTATACTATGTGTCTTTGTTTTTTTTTTCGTATTACTGTTATGGTTGGTAGCTTCTTTATCACTGTTCCTTGAAGCCGAGGGTCTATCAGAAACAAACTATTTACCTTCACAAGGTAGCGGAAGTTAAGGTCTGCGTACACATTACCCTCATCCGACCCCACTTATGAGAATACACTGAGTTTGTGTTGTTGTTATATATTATACAAGTATATGAGTTGTATACATACATAATACACTATACACAATTAATTATGCATGTAGTATTTTGATGAACTTTTAATTGTTCAATAAGGATATTATTTTTACAAACTTTGTTATGGTAGGTAGACTTGGGGTTTCTATGAGCTTTTCTGATTTTTTTTCGTGGTAGTGTTTGCGAGCCTTTAAAGAACTTTTAACCAATCATTAACGGTTTTGGAAATCACTTCTCATATCCAGCTTCAAAATCAAGCTCCAAGAATTTGAATGTTGAAGGGATACTTTTTAATGGCTCTCAAAATGTTCTTTTATCTCTCAAGGGTTTGAAAACGAAGTAGACTGAGCAAAGCTGAGTGGAGGGTTCAAAAAATTATTACGCTTTTTCTTGTTAACAACAGTTTGCTACTTTGATTGTCTGATAATTTTATGGGATTTGAGAGATTATTTTAGAATAGAGTGTGAATTATTAATTAGAATTTGTATTTTTGTCGATTTGGGAAATAAAATTTAGGAATAGTAAGGCTAATTCAATTTTTCATTTTTCTTTGTCAACCTAACAAAAAATTATCTTCCGATGTATGGAAGAACACTAAGTTACTTTGATGGTGTCTTGGGCTAAAAAAATCAGAATATTTTAAAACATATAATCATTCTTATTCATTATCAACCTTTTTTGAAAGTTAGACAGTTCAATAGCATAAAATTAAATAGAGATAGCAAAAAAGCATAAATACCCCTCTTGAGTCGGATTTCCAATTCCACACTTAATCTTTGCGGGACCTATTACCCCTTTAATCTTTATTGAAGAATAAAAAGCAACTTTTTAGCACCATTTAGGGGCCATAGTGACAAAAAAGGGATGAACTAACCAGTGCGTGAAGAATTCAACACTCACATAAAATGCAGGAGTCTTCTTAAGAACTGTATCAAAGTTAGTAGACACTTATTTCAATAGAAGTTAGTATTTCGCCATCTTATCTATTGCCTATTGCCCTAGGAATTACATACTAATTAAGATCTACTTAAAGCCAAATTATCGACTATTCCAAGCTTAAAATAAATGTGTAAAAAATAGCATAAATATTGTAGAAGAATACATGAATAGTATTGAGCAGAGCAAAAAAGTTGCACTTTTTATCGACATTTTAGAGGTTTATAGGGAAGACTTGGATCTGATTTTAATAATTATGTAATGAGAATGCTCGCTCCTTTTGATTTCGTCACATCAGAGGGATCAATTACATAAATACTTTTCTTTTGTTATATGTACTATTTTTTTCTTTTTGGGCGCTTCATGAGATTTTGCTGAATAAAATAATATGTCGTTTGACTTAGAGGTAGGGTCCTGAAAAAGAATAAGGTTGGCTGTTATTTTTTGGGCGATGTGGATAAATATGGTGATGGTCATTTTTTTCGATACGCCGGCGGTTAAGGGACGAGTTGGAGAAGAAGAAAATATAAAGTAAGATAAAAGAAAAGGAAAAAAACGAAAAAAATATTAAAGTTGGAGGTATAAACGATTTCCACCCATTTATTAATTGTATCTTGAATTCAAAAGATAAAAGAACTTGGATCTTTTAACTTTCTTTTTATACATGCATTGAAAGGCTCTTTTTGGAGCTTATGTCAAGTATCCTCCCAGTTCTTCATAGTGAAGGCTGAAGGGGAAATGGCTTGACTGTTAATGCTAATCATTACTAGCTTGAGACATAACTCTTTAGCAATAATGCACTCAAAGAATATGTGGTTGATGTCTTCCACATGTACTCCACAGTGGGAGTAGTTTGGGTTAATGTTCAGTCCAATGTGATGTAGGTAACTTCCAATGGGAAGTCTATTCTGGTTCATTATCCAGATGAAGAACTTGATCTTATTTAGAACTTCCAGTTTCCATACCCAACCATAAAGGTCTTCCCGGACAGAATTGGTGGTCAAGTTGGAGGAAATGAAAGTATAGGCAGCCTTAGAGGAAAATAACCTAGTGGGTGTGAGATTCCATATTAGCTTATCATTTGCCCTTGCATTGAGTGAGATAAAGGTTCTTTGGATGATGGATGTGATATCATCAGGAATGGGGTAGCTGATTGATTTGAGGTCCCAAGCCCCATTGCGGTGCAAAGTATTGACCTTCATGTTCAGATCAGCTTGTTGCCAAGGCCCTCTTGGGATAGAATTGAGAGGTTGCATATTGGGCAACCAAATGTCCTCAAGAAAATTGACCCTATCCCATTTGTGGACTACCCACCTGGAGGCTTTAGAACACGCTTTCCAACCCTCTTGAACGCACCGCCAGACCCTAGTCTTAGCCTTGCCCTAGTTTTCAGTCCCACGACAATGCTTCCCCATGAGCACTCTAGCCCAAATGAAGTTAGTGTTGTTGTAGATTCTCCAAGCTAGGCTAGTATTGTAAGTCTTATCTTTTATGTGGTCTTGTCGCAACCCCAGAACCCCCCTCCCTCCTCCCCCCTCCCGGGTTTTGTGATTTTATCCCATTTCGCCATGTGCAGTTTTTTTTCAAACGTGGTGCCATAGATAAAATTCCTCTAAACTTTATCAATTTGTTTGGTTATTTTAATAGGCAACTTAATGTACTGTATTTCATGGTTGGGGATGCTACTCAGACTAACTTTAGCTAGAGTAATACGGTCATCCATCTTGAGGAACTTGGTTTTCCAGCTTGCAAGCTTAGTATTAAGGTTGTTTATGACGAATTGGAAGTCACTATTAGTGGGTCTTTTGTGGAAAATGGAAAAGCCTAGGTACTTGCCAAAGGTTGAGCCAGTCTAGATGCCCATGAAGGAGCTGCACTGGCTAGCCTATTCCTCTTTACAGTTGGCAAAGAAATGACCTTAGACTTTTGGAAATTGAACTTTTGACCAAAGGCATTATTGAATTCCCCTAGTGCACTTAAAATAGCATGGCAGTTTTTTCTGTTAGCCTTGGCAAACAGAGTAAGGTCATCAGCAAAAAATAAATGGGAGATCTTAGGGCCTCCCTGCTGATGTTGATGGGGAACCAGGAGTTGTTTACTATTACCTTCTCAATACTTCTAGAAAGTACTTTCATGCAAATGATGAACAAATAGGAGGAGATAGAGTCCCCTTGTCTAATACCCCTAGGGGAGTGCTGGTAGTTATGCAACACATAATCAGGGTGGCTAGCCTAATTGAAAAATTGAGGAATACAAGAGAATCTCTGGTAAATGACCATTCAAGTCTATCGAAGGCTTTCTCTAGATCCACTTTTAATATTATGTTAGCATTTTCCCTTAAATTTGTTGAAAGTGGTTTACGTACTCTTGAACTACTATGGCATTGTCTACAGCTCTTCTATTTGCCAGGAAGCTCGCTTGGGTTAGCCCCATGATTTTGTGAAGGACAGACTTGATTGTGTTGATAATGATCTTAGTGACTAGCTTGTACATGGTGTTACATAATCCTATAGATCTAAAGTTTCTTAACATAGTAGCATTAGGAAATTTAGGGATTAGGTAGAGGTAGGTTCTGTTAAGTTCAGAAGGCAAGGTACCACAGGAACATATTGACATGTAGTAGTTGTTTACCTGATTGGACAACATTTGCCAATGTTTTTTGTAGAAGAATGGGTGAAGCCCATCTATCCCTAGAGCCATCATAGGTTTAAAAGAGTTTAGGGCCCATTTAATCTCAGACAACCTCAGAGGGGAATCTAAGATTCCTTTCTCACTGTTATCAAGGACAATAGATCTAACCTCACTGAAGGAGGGCGTCCTATCGGAGAGGTGATGATCTTGGAAAATTAATTTAGGATGGTTCTTTAATGTGGTGAGTCTCTTGGATTAGGTTACCTACCTCATCTTTCAAACTTAGGATCCTGTTCCTCCTCCTTCTATTGTGTGGATGTGTGGAAAAACCCAGTGCTAGCATCTCCCTCACTCAGCCAATTAATCATAGATTTTAACTTCAAGAAATCCTCTTCATTCTTCAGGATTGCATTTAATTCCTGTTGTAGATTAGCTTCTGGACTCTAGAGGAAGGTACTAAAAGGGTATGCATTAGACTTTTGTATCCAATTTAATCCAGCTAGGATATGTCTTTTCCTGTGGAATATGTTGCCAAACACGTGCTTATTCCATATGGTTACCCTACTTATAAAAATCTTAGTAGCACTTTGGATATTATACTCACGAGAGAAACTATCTTGCACAATTGGAAGGAAATCAGGGTGATTACACCACATAGATTCAAATCTAAAGGGCCTGTTGTGCCTAGCGTTGTGCTTGCTCAGAATGTTAAGGAGAAGGGGGCAATGATCTGAGTGTGTCCTGGGTAGATGGTTTATAGTGGATTCTGGGAATAATTCTATCCAAGCATCAATTTCAAAGCCTCTATCAAGCCTTTCTTGGATCATGTCTCTTCTCTTAGAATATCTTTTATTAGTCCAAGTGTATTTTGATCCTTTTAAACCCAAATCCACCAGCTTACATTGATTTAAACAATTCCAATTCTATTGCTTCTATTGATGTTTAAGCTGTTCCTTCCCAACTTATCTCTAGCTTTCAGAATTTCATTAAAATCCTCTCCCCCCAACTAGCTAGCTACCCATATATATACTAATGCTAGATCTTCTAGGAACTCCCATAGTTTATTCCTATCTGCCACAGTTACTAGCATAAGTAGGAGAGAAGTGCTATTTCGAAGATGAGAGAATTACCTGACCATGGCATGGATCCCTTGAGAAGTGGTGGATACCTCTTCAATTTTGAGCAGTTCATCTTTCCACATTAGCACAGTGCCACCAGATTGGCCAATGGAAGGATTTTGGAATTGCGCATCAAATTGGAGTTCAGTAGTGAGGTGCTTGTGGTCTGCCATCGTTATTTTAAGAAGAACCAACAAAGTAGTGTTTTGAAGCTTAACCATCAAGGCACAGTGCCTATGTAACTCTACACTATTGGCACCCTTAGAATTTCATATTATGAAGTTCCTTAATAATGGGGTTTGAGATGGGGCCTTCCTATTGGTTCCCTTCCCCTTGCCCACAGGGGTTGGCTTAAAACACACCCAGCAGGGGATTTAGGAATACTGCTGAGTTCCCTGAGTTTGGAGATACGGGCACTCGGAGATCTGAGCAATAAGTATTTCTCCCAACTGCTCTTTGAACTCTATCTACAGGGGCTCCTACATGAGGAGAGCTTTTATCTTTGGGACACCAAGCTTTTCTATTATGCTCTCCAGGTCCACATCGGGTTCCTTGAGATAGTCTAGGGTTTTGTTGAGTCCCATGCTTAGTTGGTTGATGGGAGAGAGTAGGTGGGAGGATGGATAAGGCACTTGCACTGGTGGCTCGTAGTGTGAAGTTAGGTGGTGGGGTTGAGGTTTGTAGGTTCATATGAGGGAAGAAGAGCATGATCTGACAGAGTTGGCCCATGAGGTTGTTGATCTCCTCCATAGACAAAGGCTGTAGTGTCCCCATGTACCGCGCATGGAGCTGCGTTAACATCTACAACTGATGTCCAATGTTTTGCCAACCCCTGGTGGAGCAGTTGAGTCGCTAGGCGAGCTAAGTATCGTGGGTCTTGGATAGTGATTTTCATGGGTACTGACCCCACCATCATTTGTAGTTTTTGGCTGCTCCCCTGTAATGCCAGTTCCATCCAGGAATCTGGCATGTGTTTTGGTAGAAGTGGGGTAGAGGAGATCATTAGTGGAGAGGTGATTGGGGGTTGTGGGTTTGAGTTTGAGTTTTCCATGGCTGTGTTCAACTTCGTAAAATCCGCCAGAGTTGTTATTGGAAGAGCTTATATTGTTGAGGGGGTATGTCTATAAGCCATCCCCTCTTCGTTGGGTGCTGTGTCTGAAGATATTGCTTGTGCAGTCAATCTTGAAGGATTGACAAGCAAGGTCTTCTCATTGGTATCAATGTTCAATTAAGGTGTAGCAGGTAATGGATTACCTCTTTTAGGAGTGGCACAGACGGAGGGTGGGGTGTGTTATGTATGTGAATGGCGTGTTGATCCCTTAGGTGGCCCACTTTCAATTGGATTTGGTATGTTAGAGAAATTTCTTGAGAGACATGGGTGTTCTTATTTAATAGTACCCGATTTGGGGGGTACACACTCAAGGCCACTAGAGACATCTTCCCCCCCCCCCCCTATGGCATCAATTTTTTGAATTATGGGTGTCAGAATGTTTTCCTAGAAAGGCATCTATTGTAGATGGGTTATGGTTAGGTAGATGCCTTTTTGTGCCGGTAAGATTTGCATGTGGGGAGTTTACTGGGCTGCCATGGCCCAAGTGTTGCATTGGGCTTACATAGTTCTGGGTCTCGTAAGTCATTGAAAACTTGTCATAGCCTCCTGCCTGGCCCTTTTAGCCTAAATGGCTTTCTGGGTCATCATCTATTTGGCCCAAGGTAGTGGATCCGATGGTGATACTGGGTTTTAGGGCAAGAAACGTACTTGACTCTGGATTGAACCATTTTACATGCGTTTGGCTGGCTTCTACCGGTGCCTCCTTATGTTGCTGTTGTATTTGTTTGTTCTTCCTGAACAGAACTATTTTCCATTGGAAATCTCTGTTCTGCACTGTTCCTTCTCCGGTTGGGGTTTTAGTGAGATCTAGGTCGATATTGGAGCCTATGTGTTTGACCTTAAACGAACAAAATCTCAACGTGTTCCCAATCATCCTACAACCCTTGCAAAGGATCCCCTCACCCTCGTATAGGATAGGTTGGTTGTGGGTGACTATGGTTACTGTGGTGGTAACCGAAATTTCTAGGGGCACTTGAACATATATCCTGGCGTATCTTCCTCTTAGGGTGGATGAGGTACACCCTCAATCTTTAGTAGTTTACCAATTCTGTTGTCGACCTACTTTAGGATAACTTTATCATAAAATTCTGTCGGCAACTACGATTTCCTGATCCACACTGCGGTTATGGCTAGGTTCAATGCCTTCGGAATAAAATTTGGTTCCTATCGATGTACTAATAAAAAGTGACCCGATAAAAATCATGTCCCCTCTGTTAATATCTTAATCATGTTTTCTTCACTATTGAATTTCGATATGAAGAACTCCAAGCCCAAATAGATAAGAAAAAGTGGCTAAATCAATTTCCATAAGTGTGCCAGCTTTGCTCGCAGCACCTGATGTGGGACTTTTTTCTCAAGTAATATAACAATTAAGGAATTTTTCCATGGGTTATATAGCATGATTTTATCTTTGTTTGTCAAAGGAATCGGGATGTTCCCCGCGTTCTGTTCAAACAATGGGGTAACGGATGGCTGGTTTGTTAGGAGATAAGAAGTATAGGAAACTAGATTTGTTTCTAATAGGATTTCCTTGAAGGAGTTTTTTGGGGTGTATCTTCCTCCATATCCAGTTATTGTGTCACAGGGGGGATATTAGGAGGTTCCGGTGGAATTTGGAGTGTAGGGTCATTTGTTGGTAGTGGACTTTTGGACATTTTGGGATTCCGTTGGGTTGAATCTTTTAACTTTAGGTACAATATATAATACGTCTATTATTTATCTTCAAAGCCTAAACTAATTATTATTCAATGTCAGATAAAAAGTTTTTCCTTATAAAATTTGCTGACTTTTTTTTTCCAGTTAAATAGAAGAACTTCTAATTAACTCAAAATTTAAAAAGGTTCATTACATAGAGCAAGAAAATTCATAACCAATTAGTCTTTGCAGAAATTTAACAAAGCAAATAAAGGTGAGATTTAAAAAAAAAACATCATTTGATTCAGTCGAACCATGTGAGGTCCAAATACTCAGATAGCTAGCTGGAATATAAGCTACCATATACAAGTACTCGCATGGTTAGCTAGAACATAAGCCATTGATCATGCCAAACTATGCCTCCTAAAAGATCTAGCGGTCGTTGCAAATATATATGGTTTACAAGTCTGTAGTCGAATCCTATTGGGAATTAACTTACTTATCACAACTGCTAGTTTTGCAGGAATTAAATAATAAAATTCTAGAAATATTGAATAGTGAGTCGAGTTTTTGCTAACTAAAAGCAAAGTAATTAAAAATCTGTAATTTTATTACTAACAAGCAATTGTTCTAGACAAAATTGAAAAAGTCTAGAGTTAAGATTTCTCCAATTATCGAAATCCTCTCTGCTATGTCTCCTATAAATTAGCCTAAGTATTCTCTACCGACCGTGAGCACTTTAGGTGTTGTATTTCTCTTTCGAGCAACTACAATAATTTACTAGACGTATTCTCTCGAACTACGCTAGCTGAACATAATTTACTGCTCACTAAGATCACACCAAAATTTTGTTATCTCTAATCCCATCTTTAAACCCTCTGTATTGATTCCTCATATAGGTTAGTATTGAGTATTGAGATTTTGATGATCAAAAAAGTTTGTTCAGATAAAATGTTCTAATAACCAGGTCCTCAGCGTATCAGCTTAACTCCTCTAAGAACCAACTCCTTAGGGTTAAGGACCAGCTTCTCAAGGTTGATGATTGTACGTCTTTGCAAGACAGTAACTTTATCCCAAAGTTACCTACGCCCGAGTTTGTTGGAAGAAGGCCACTAAACATGATAAGGGTTGTTGCCCAAGAAGATATGCATGCATAAGTGGGAGACAAGAGTCCCAAGACGTGAGGATTCTTTGGAGTGCTAGGACTCCTATCAAACGAGAAGTTGACTGCGCATAGGACTCCTAAAAGATCTCGGAGTCCAGGAAATTTAAATACTATCTTTTTGGACTGCTAAGATTATCCTTTTATACATCAACTGAAGAACTACATTTTCTAAACTCAAGTCGAGTACTAGTGTTGTGTTCTTCTTGAGTTAGTCTAGTAAATGTGTTTTAGAAAATTGAGTTGTAATTAAAGTGTCATATTCAATCAGTGAGTTGAAGTGAGTGTTTGGTTTTGCAAGTTAGAGTAACTTATAAATCAAATAGTTGGAGTGTGAGAACGGGAGAGTACTGAGTTACATATTTGTAATCGATACATTTGGCTCATTGTTCTAATGAAGCTGAAGGTGAAAATCCTACGTGGTAGGTCGTGGTTTATGCACCTTTTAATCCGGGTGATTTCCCATGTAAAAATTATTGTGTGTACTTTATGCTTAGTTTTACTTTACACGTAAGGAGTAAGGTAACCAACCACGTTCATTTGTAATCCATAAAGGCACTCAAATTAACAATTGGTATCAGAACAGGTTCTCTCACACAAGGTTAACACCTAGAGAGATCTTGAAAGCAAAATAATTGCTCCACCTGGAATTAACGAAGGACAATCAACTACCAGACCAGCCTTATATGAAAACTACTATAGTTGGTGGAAAGCAAGAATGGAAGATTTCCTGACGACTGAGGATTATGAACTATGGACCATATTGAACCAAGGTCCACTAACTCTTACTAAACAAAATGCACAAAATGAAACTATTCCTAAGGACCCGTCTGATTTGCAGCAGCAGATTTCAGAATGATGGAGAAGAATGCAAAGGCTAAGAAAATCTTTACTTGTGGACCTGGTCCTGATGAGTACAACAGAATATTAGCTTGCTCTAATGCAAAGGAGATCTGGATGCACTCCAAACTGCTCATGAAGGAACAAACCAAGTTAATAGATCAAGGATAGAATTACTTATGAGGAATTATGAGCTCTTCACCACGAAGGAGACTGAGTCCATCCAGGAGATGATGACTAGGTTTACTATAATAACAAATGAACTGAAATAACCGGGGAAGGTATTTACCTCAGAAAAGTTAGTTAGCAAAGTTCTAAGGATTCTTCTCGCTTCATGGGAATCAAAAGTCACAACTATTCGGGAGGCCAAGGAACTGGATAAGATCTCACTTAATGAGTTGGTTGGAAACTTAAAGACTCATGAGATTAGAAAGATAGAACTGCGCAAGGAAGAACCAAAGAGGGATAAGGCCTTGGTTCTTAAGGCATCTGAACAAGAGGAATCTGACAGTGATGATCCTGACCTAGCAATGTTTGAATAGTTCAAGAAGTTCATGAAGAATTCCAAAAATTTATCTAAGAGAGAGAAAAGTGGTAAGCCTAAGTAGATCGATAAAACCACTTATGAAGGGTGCTACAAGTGTAGCAAGCTATACCACATGGTCAAAGATTGCCCGATGTGGAAAATTGAGTGGAGGAAAGAACGAGCTGAAAAGGAGAAACGGGAAAAATGAAGTGTCCAAACAAAGGAAAAATCCTAGGTAAAGGATTCACTGATGCAATGAAGCAGGCTTTTCTAGTAGCATATGAGGACAATGGAAGTGATAAAGAGGAAGATAAAAAGGATGAGGCCATAAAGCACTATGTTGTAATTGACACACATCAGACAATGGAGACAGAACCTCCGGTACAGCTTGGAATGTACACTAGAAAACCTCATCTATTTGATGGATATCACTATGATGAATGGAAGATGCGTATGGAAACATTCCTTTAGGCCACTGACTTTGATCTATGGCTAATTTTCAGTCATGGAACGATAGTTCCTACCAAAATGGACGGTTAAGGAAATAAATGTAACAAGAGAGAAGATGATTATGATGATGAAGATTGTCAAGTGATCCAGAAAAATGATAAAGCAAAGTACCTGCTCTACAGAAGTTTGCCCAGAAATATTCTCTACAAGGTGTCCTCTTGCATCTATGCTCATGATATATGGAGGACCTTGGAAACTCCCAACATCGGGGTGTCAAAAGTACATGAGCATCTATACATCACGTCTTGATAAAATACTGCCTATGATAGTCTAGAACTAAACACAATAAGCGGGAAGATAAGGAAGGAGAGACAAGGTCTGCGAAACACCGAGAAACTACCTCGAAATCTCCAAACGGTCAGCTGAGCAAAGAAGTCAACACCTGACGTGGCCGGAAACACCTGGATCTGCACACGAAGTGTAGGGTATAAAGTGAGTACAACCAACTCAGTAAGAAACAAGACTAAATAAAGAACTAAAGTAGTGATGAGCTCTGCAATTATAGTTCAATTTTAGTAGTTTAGACATGCTTTCAAGTTCGACAATTTAGATCAAATCAGTTACCTCATGTAAAGTTTAAGTAAAACAAAGTATAACATCTTTCAGAAAACTTCAAGACAGAGATATATGGCAGCTAAGTGAAACAATAATGAAATCAAGAGCATCCTCTCAGAGCAACAGTCACTCAATCTTTCTCAATAGATCAGCACTCGGCACTCGGCATTCGGCACTCCACACTCGTACGCAATAGGTACCTGCGCTTACTAGGGGTGTGTACAGACTCCGGAGGGGCTCCTTCAGCCCAAGCGCTATTTCACTGCGGCGTGCCGTCCGATCCCATAAAAATACATATAACCATAAGGCTCGTTGCGGCGTGCAACCCAATCCACACATGTACATCTCTAAGGGTCATTCCGTCGTGCAACCCGATTAATATATATACAACCCTAGGCTCGTTGCGGTGCACAACTCGATCCACATATATACATATATCTCTCACAGCTCGGCACTCAGGCCCTAACTTAGTCACCAACCTCTCCAGTCTCTCGGCCTCTCAAAAATCATGAAAATCAGCCCAAACAGAAAGGATGTAATGTATCAACAAGGAATAAGAAGAGACTGAGATATGATACGCAAGTAAAACTGTGACTGAGTACAAGACAATAATTAGAAAATAATTCAACAAGTACATGACCGATGTGGGTCCCTACAGCACCAACACATAGTCTAAACATAATTTCTAACATGATTTGCAGTCAGATTTCTATAACACATGAAGAGCATAGAGCTAACAACAGATTATTCAACTTCACAATTCCACATAACGGACCAAGTAATAATTTCTGCGGTGCACGCCCACACACCCTTCACCTAGCATGTGCGTCACCTCCAAACCAGTCACAAGACACATAATACGGGGTTTCACACCCTCAAACCAAATTTAGAACTCTTACTTACCTCAATCCGAGACAAATCTCTACTCCAACACACCTTTGCCTAAAAAATCGGCCTCCAAATGCCTCAAATCTATCATCATACAATACGATATACAAACAACACAGGCTAAAGGAATCAATACCACAAGAAACTATGAAGTTATAAATCGAATATCTGAAATCGGCTCAAAGCCAGCCCCCGGGCCCACGCCTCGAAATCCAACTAAAGTCAAAGCCCATTCAACCACAAGTCTAATCATACCAAATTTATCAAAATCCGACACGAAATCGTCACCCAAATCCCCCAAATCAACTCTCTAAACCCCTAGCCTCAAACCCCCAAATTACACCTCAATAACATGCCAACTAGGTGGAAAATCAATAGGGAAACATAATTATTGAATAAATTTAACCACAAGTGACTTACTCAAAAAATCCCTGCGAAATCCCTCTCAAAAATTGCCCAAAGCTGAGTTTGCAAAGTCAAGAAATGATAAAACCCTCAGAATCCAACGTTTATATTCTTTCCAGGCTTTCTCGCACCCGTGACAAGTTACCCGCACTTGCGGCTTCGCAGATGCGACCAAACATCCGGTCCTGCGATGGGTTTCTCTCCTGCGGACCAAAAACCCGCTCCTGCGAACTCACTTCTGTGAGTCAACAACCGCTTCTGCAAACCCACCTCAACTTTCAATTCCCGCTTCTGCGCTCACTTCGCCGCATCTGAGGCCACACAGGTGCGGCAAATCCTTCGCACCTGCGACCACTGCTCACACCTCGCCCAAAGCCGCTTCTGTGCTCAACTCCTCACTTCTGCGAGCTCACACCTGCGATGAAAATTCTACAGGTGCGATTACACTAGCAGATGCCCAACTTCAGCAATTTACTTAACTCAAAATTCAATCCATTAACCACCCGCAGTCAACCCGAGGCCCCCGGGACCTCAGCCAAACTTACCAACAAGTCCCAAAACACGATACGAACTTAGTCAGGCCCTCAAATAACCCATACAACATCAAAAAAATGAAGCTCACATAGATTCAAGCGTAATGAACTTTGAACTTCCAATTTCTACCAATGACGCCAAAGTCTATCAAATCACGTCCGATTGACCCCAAATTTTACACACAAGTCAAATTTAACATTACAGACTTACTCCAACTTCCGAAATCAAAATCTGACCCCAATATTAAAAAGTCCACTCTCGGTCAAACATTCTAAATTTCCAACTTTCGCCATTTCAAGCCTAATTCGACTATTGACCTTCGAATCACAATACGTACATGCTCCTAAGTCCAAAATCGCCCAACGGAGCTAACAAAACTATCAAAACTCCATTTTGGAGTCATTTACACATAAGTCAACATCCGGTCAACTTTTCCAACTTCAACTTCCAACATTGAGACTAAGTGTCTCAATTCATTTTGAAATCTTTCCGAACCCGAACCGACTAGCCCGACAAGTTACATAAAAGTAATAAAGTACAAAATAAACAGTAAATGGGGGAACGGGGTTACAACTTTCGAAATGACCGACCGAGTCGTTACAAGAAGAAGTGATAGGGATGATGGCTATGAGTGATTCAGAGATGAAGATGAAACAAATCAGGTAAGTATCTCTAACTTGAAAGAAAACATTCATGCTATGTATAAAAAAATGGCTGATGACCATAATATTTACCATGATAAGTGAGATGGACAAGATGAGTGCCGGAAACGATGAGTTAGTAAGCAACCTTTCATGTGTCAAACTTGACCTCTAAGAACATGAATCTAACAAGCTGATCTTAAAGGATATGTCAAAGACCTTATGAATAGTTCACTTCTAAAAATGAGAAGTCACCTAATACACATGGTAAAGGTAAAATGAGTGACCTGCAAGATAAGCTTGGAAAGGAACTGAAAAGGGTTAAAGATAATATTTGTGATGTTGAATGTATGAGTAACTTACTGCAAGAAAATCTAAAAAAGCTAATTATAAATTACCTAGGCTAAGCAAGTGGCATAGATCCTTAGATGCATTAAATTGGCTGAATGAAAACTGCAGCACTAAAAAATAAGGAATTCGCTATAGAAAACAAGTTCCCAAATTTGATCCAAAGAATGTAGGAATTTCTGATAACAAGATGCACACTCATTTTAGGAAGGTATGACTCTTTAGTGATACTTGCCCTACCTTAATTCATCCTCGGTTCAAGAACACTTTCGATCTTGCTAAATATGTGAATAAGGAAGAAGTACAATAAGTCAAGCCACTTATCCCAACTAAGTGGATTAAGATTAACAAGAAACTATTTATTAGTCCTCTTCCCTTCTAGGAAAGAAGATATCTGATTCATCCTTTTTCAAATAAAAAGGAATCCAAGCTTGTCTGGGTTCCTAAGACTAACTTGTGATTTCTAGTAGGCTAAGGTGAGAGGGAACAATCCAGACTGGTATCTAGAAAGTGGATGCTCATGACATATGTCTGGAGAAAAGAAAAACTTTCTCTCACTAACACCCTTCCAAGGAGGGAGTGTGTCATTTGAAAATGGAAAAAGGGGCCATATAACAATTATTGGTAAGGTTGGTGAGTCACTCTATAGAAGATCTGTATGATGTTATAGGACATAAACATAATCTCCTTATCATTTCTCAAATGTGTGATAAAGGAAATGAGGTAAAATTCAATTCCAAAATTTTCACTGTCACTAAGTTTGATACTGATGAAATTGTGTTAACAATGTCTACAAGATATCCATTATGTCTCTTCCTCAGAGTGAGCACACATTCTTAAATGTAGTAGATGATGACCCATTGTTGTGACATAGAAGACTTGGTCATGCTAGTCTTTCTAACTAAGCAAGTTGGCAACAAAGGACCTGGTCCTTAGGCTATCAAAAGTTGAGTTCACCTCAAACAACGTATGTGATTCTTGTGTCAGAGGGAAACATGTAAGGTCATCTTTTAAATCTAAAAAGGTTGTTAGCACATCCAAAACCTTTGAACTCCTTCACATAGACCTACGTGGACCGATGAGAGTGAGAAGCAGGGGAGGCAAGAGGTATGTATTTGTCATTGTAGATAATTTTTCTAGGTTCACATGGACTCTGTTTTTGGCATCCAAAGATGAAACTTTTGATCTTTTCTCTGTGTTTGTCGGAATGATCCAACATAAACGGAGCTGTAATGTTTTAAGTATAAGAACAGACCATGAATTCGAGTTTGAAAATTTTAAATTCCTTGAGTTCTGTAACACACATGGCTTTGGTCATAAGTTCTCTGCACCTAGAACTCCACAACAAAGTAATCTTGTGGAAAGAGAAAATAGATCTCTAGAAGACACGGGGAGAACTATGTTGATTACAAGTGGACTACCTAAGAGCTTTTGGGCAGAGGCAGTCAATACTGCTTGTTACTTGCTAAGTAGATGCATGGTCAGACCCATTCTTGAGAAATCTTCCTATAAGTTACTTTGAGGGAGAAATCCCAACATCACTCACTAGAGAGCTTTTGGGTGCAAATATTTTGTGCGCAATAATGGTAAAGAAGCTCTAGGTAAGTTCGATGATAGAAGTGATGAGAGAATTTTCTTGGGTTATTCACCAGATAGTAAAGCATACAAAGTTTTTGTTTACCTTGAAAATGGTAATAACAATTAGATTTGATTTTGTGGTTCTAACAATATGTGATCTATTTTTATGCTAGCTGTTAAGAAGAAGATGCTTTAGAAAACGATATAAGAGATTGAAGATGGCTTTAGAAACCAAACAAAACGGTTGAGAATCGAGGCCTCGAGCTAGCACGTGCGGGGCCTCGAAGCCAAGTTAGACGCTCGACTAATGGCTGCCGATGGGGGATTAACAACTATTAGGGTTGTGATTACGGCTCTTTATTGCCAATAACGAGCAATAAATGAAGAACGATTAATGATACACAATAAATGTAAATAAAGCAATAAATGTAAGCAACATAGTCAAATAGGGAGTATGTTTAAGTTAGAGAGCAGAAAGAATGTTCTTGTATTGAATGAAGTATCTTGTGTATTTCTTGCGTATCAGATGTGTATTACAAAACGATAAGGAATCCCTTTGTAGATGAAGGGGGGGGTTGCCCTAATATGGTACAAGTGCATTTATTATATAAATAACCGGTACGATCAATCAATCAGTCTGGCGTAGGCTGTCACCGTTCGCGCAGGCATCCTCAGAAAAGGTACTGCTCCTAGGGAACTTCCCGCCCACTAGTGAGAACCCCTGGCTTGTTCTACCCCAATATCGGGCAAGAAGAGTCCTCGAAGACTTCGAACCCCGAGCTATTTCCTCGGTCCCTCGAGGCGACATTGCGCAATGTCTCGTCGATCGTGAAATCTACCTTTCCGATTTTGGCCGCATACAGATAGTCCCCACATTTCTCAGAATGAAATGAAGAGAAACGATCTCGAGATCTTACCCCTCCGATGCTTCCATCGGAGCAAACAGTCGCGGCTTGCTAGGCGACTGATATTGCAGACAAGGCTTCTAAAGGTTGTGCCCACACAATCCTCAAAGTCTTCGGATTAATTAATGGCAGTAGGTTGTCTCTTGGCTTGCTCAATTGGGCTTCATTAAATACTCACGTCTTCGCCCCTTCCTTTTTATTATGCTATCAGATTCCCAATAGAGTTTTCTCTTCTTTCCCACCTTCCTTCTGCGTTCTTTTTCCGAAGCGTGATTTTTCCGCTCCCTTTCCGTGACCTTTTGGTAAAATGGCGAGCATTTCCCTTTCTATCTCTCAGGAAGTCATGCCTTTCTCTTCCACGCCCCCCTCTGAGGGTAGGGCAGCAACGTTTTCTGATGCTAGAACATGCGTTCCAGAGGTCTTTGAGACAATCTCTGATTTCAAGGTCGAAAGACCTTCTTCGAAGTCGGGGCAAAGCGAGCCTTCTGAAGCTCAGACTCGAGACTTGTAATCATGTTCGCTCGGACCAAGCTGTTTTCACGAGCTATGCAAAGTTGCACTTCGAAGGCGGAAGCCTTGGATAAAGTGGCCTTTTCCACCACAACCTGAGCATCCACCCGAGCCTTCAATTCATCGCATTGACACTTAATTTGGGCAATTTCACTCTCGAGGTGTTCCAGGATCTCCGACTTCTTCTGCAACTAGAATAAACAAAACATCAGCCTTTGGGATAGAAAAGGGAACATGCACCCCTTAGAACAAAATTTACCTGCTCTTCAAGGTACCTTTCATAGTTCTGGCTTCGACTCGCCTCATACCGCAAGTGTGCCAACTCATCCTCCTTGTTATCGCAAAGGAGCCTACGGGATTTCTCCCCATCCACGGCTTTCTGCATCCCGACCTCACGACGAAGCAGCTCAGATTTGAGCTTGTTTAAAGCCTATGAAGGAAAAACTCAATAAAAGAATAAAAGTTTCAAAAACCAAGGAATTAACATGGCCGGCCAAAACTCACCTCTGAGTAGAGCCGCTGAGCTTCCTCAAAAGTCGAGCAGACATCCGCTAGTCTGGTTCCATCAACCCTAGTAAAACCACTCCCAGTCGGGACACGGTCGCTTGATACATGCGGCCCCTGGCCTCGAGCATCCCTCGAAGTAACTTCGACGGGAGGAGAAGCCGGCGGCATAGAACCCTCGTTCCTCACCTCGGCGCTGCAGGTTCGGTTGATGCATCCGCACTAATCCTCCGGGCCTGCTATAAGCATCGTCATTCTACGGAGGATCTTTTTGCTTACTATTATTATTCGGCCCCGAAGCTGTTGATTCTTCCCCCTCTCCGGGAAGGCACAATCTCACCTCAGAGAAGCTGCCAATACCTACAAAGACGGAATCAATGCGCTTAAAGGGGAATGCTTTCCAAAGAAAGAGCAAAATCGCATAGCACGTACCGTGGTGTTTTGCCTCCCATCTGCCCCTAGACAGCTCTCGCTACTTACGACCATCATAGGTCGAATGGATCACCAACTTCCGAGCACAATCTGTCATGTCAGGGACCTCATAGGGTGTCCATGAAATTGCTGCAGAAAGGGAATGAAAAATGTATTTACGGAGCTCGCCTCCGCCATGAACAAAACAAGCAAAACAACAAAGACACAAGTGTATCACTTACATGCAAAATTCCATTCCTCGGGAAACGGCAAGAACTCCATTGGGATAATATCAGTAGTCCGCACTTGGATGAATCGGCTCATCCATCCTCGGTCCCCATCTTCTTCGTCGTCAACGATGAAAGGCCTAGTGGATCAGCATCACAGGGTTAGCAAGCCTCGATGGTGAAAAGGCCGGTACAGCCTGATAAGATGACTGAGTGTAAAATCGAGCCCTGCTCCCTTTGCAAAGAATAGCGTCATCAGTACTATAGGCCAAAACAACGGGCGAATCTGATCCAAGGTAGTCCGATACTTCTGACAGAAATTGAGCACAACCCTATCGAGGGGGCCCAGCGTGAAGGGGTACGTGTATACGTTCAGAAACCCCTCGCCACGGTCCATAATGCTCTCTTCCAGGGAAGGTACCTGCAGCACGACTTTCTCCCCCCATCCAAAATATTTTCGCACTAACTCAAGATGCCCTTCTCCTATTAGAGAGGTAAGCTTCGAAGCATACTCCCAATGGCCCTGAACATTGGGAGGCTTTCATGTAGGAAAATTCCCCCTCGAAAAGAAATGTCCTAAGGGCGGCTCGCCTGACTCCGACGATGCGCCTCCGACCAGGAAGAGATCAGAGGCAGAGCTTCCTCCTCCTTGCCGAACGAATCCTGGCGCAGCAACCATAACTATGGCAAATTCAGAGAATTGGAGTGGAAATCTGAGCAAGGATTCCTAAGTTAAAGCAGTGAAGAACCTAACATAGAGGGAAGAACTCTATGAAGGAGAATAAGATACTCAAGATAGCGCAATCCTCAAAGGAGAGAAGACAAACCTATATATAGAAGCGAGCGGTGGATGTCCGCCTGCCTTAAAGGCTAGTTAAAAATACTAGCTAAGCCATTATCACTTTGGGAAGATGTACCAACGCGATCGCCTCGATCATTTTATAACCATGTGATACAATTCATACGGTCATACGGTATTTCGGGGATAAAAAACCCCCGCATCAACAAGCCTCGAGATGGTACCCGATCTCGAGGACCTCTATCAAAAGGAAGATAGGCTCTAAGGAGCCCTTGACATCGTTACAAGCCTCGAAAAGGTACCCGATCTCGAGGATCTCTATCAAGAAGAAGATAGGCTCTAAGGAGCCATTGATATCTTTATAAGCCTCGAGATGGTACCCGATCTCGAGGTCCTCTTTCAAAAAGAAGATAGGCTCTAAGGAACCATTGATATCACTACAATCCTCGAGATGGTACCCGATCTCGAGGAGCTCTGTCAAAATGAAGATAAGTTCTAAAAAAAACCTACTCATATGGGCTTGACCTCGAGGTGGTACCCTACCTTGAGGATTTCTGCTATTGTAAGTGCGGGTCATTTACCCGATCATCCGGCCCCCGAGCTACCTGAGCTTGAGCCAAGATTCACTCAAAAACTACTGATAAAACCTTAGGGCTATTTGTCGCCTTCGGGTCCAGTTAAACGTCCTCTCGGTTACTTTAGTCCAAGGGCTATCTGAACCCAGGCAAATCCTCGTCCGGGATCTATCAGCAACGCCCTAAGGTTATCTTCGCTCTAAGTTCAAACCATGTTTTCTGGTCACCCGAGCTTGAGCGAACTCTCACTCGGGGATTGCTTTCGAAAGACTAAAGGCTATCTTTATTCTCGGACGACCGAACTAGTTCCCCCTCGAGGACTATAGACGGGGTCTGAAAGGTTAGGTCTCGTTCTATAAGTTCGAAGCCCTATTTTCACTCAGCGGTCCCCGGCAGCCTAAGCTTGTATCTATCCAACCCAGGCTCAGTCCGAGGGATGACAAAGGGCTCCATAGTTATCGTACTTCTCAATCAGGAATCGAGGAAGGGCTCGGTATTCGGACCGATCGGTAGAGTCATGCACTCAGATTCTTCACAAATGCAAATAAAGGAAAATCCAACATAAATCAAAGACAAATTGAAGAGACTTCTTTGCATTAATAAACGTTGATTATAAAAGGCCCCTGAAGGGACCTTACACATGATTACAAAAGCCCACGAAGTGTCGTTATACAGAAAAAAGAAGCAAAAGTAACAGCTAAAAGTCTAATCTACTCTCGGGGGAACATCCTCGGGAGCAATGCCTTCGAGAATCATTTCTTCGGTCCCTCACCTCGACCTTGTAATCAGCGTCTTCAAGGATGAGGAAGAAGCATAAAACGATGAAGAAGAAGCAGAAAAAGATGAAAAAGTGGCTGGGTGAAAAATTTGGCGAGTATGGGTCTCACCAGCGCCACTATTGTGAAGCCACTTCTTGAGACGTTGCACCGTTGTGGGATGCAACAGTTAGTAGATTGTACCACCTCACTCCACGGAAAGCAAAAGGAGTGAAGTACCACACCGGGTAGTTAAGAGAGATAAACAGAAGTTCGTAGTCTGCATGCTCTTTAATGCGAAGATAATTTGAGAATTCTCTCTCACTATTTCAGGCCAACAACAACAACAACAAACTAGTGCGTTCCCGCTCAGTAGGTGAAGGCTCTGGGAAAGAGTCATGGCATAACTGATGGGAACTCTGCCATGTGACCCTACAATCACATGCTTTAAACATGGGGAATGGATTTGGATAAAGACGAAGAGAAGAGAGGAATAAAAGGCTATTGGAGAACGATTCAGTGAAGTTTTGGTTCAAGAGAGCTTCCATTTATATAAAGGAAGAAGCGTAACCAACATCGCAATCAATGCCTTTGGCAAACGTGCCGACGGCACAATCAATGTCTTGGGAGAACGGATCGACAGGCGCAATCAATGCCTGTTGGGAAGTGGGTCAGCGGCGATATTATTACCTTGAGAAAGTAAACTGGTGCTACATCAAGTGTTCCTCGGAAAAGCTAACGTCATGAGCATGACATCATCGCAAGAAGCTCGAGGGGATCGGTGTCAAAATCTTTTCTTATCATTTTATTCTAAGAAACACGGGGACTATCTATATACGGTAAAAATCAGAGGGCTCGATTTTGTGATCACTAGGGCACCTCAAAAAAGACCGCCCCCGGGAGGCTCGAACTCTAGCTCGGAGTTCGCCCCCGAGGGTTCGTGATGATCGACCTCGAGGAACTACAAATCAACGGCTGCGACGCACCAGCGGGAAGTTCCCAAGGCACATAATCAAGACTGACAAAGCCTGCAAGGGAAACACTAGTCTGTACCAGACTAGTAAGTAGTTGTTCCAGCTATGTTTCTTTGTAATAATTACTCATGTACTATGATGGGATTTCCCTCCTTATATAAAGGGGATCCTTGTCATTTTGTAAAAGGGTCGAACACACAAGATACTTCATTCAATACAAGAACATTCTTTCTGCTCTCTATCTTAAACATACTCCCTATTTGACATTGTTGCTTACATTTATTGCTTTATTTACATTTATTGTGTATCATTAATTCTTATTCATTTATTGCTCGTTATTGGCCATAAAGAGCCGCAATCACAACCCTAATAGTTGTTAATCCCCCATCGGCAGCCCTTAGTCGGGCGTCTAACTTGGCATCGAGGCCCGGCACTTGCTAGCTCGAGGCCCCGATTCTCAACCGTTTGGTATGGTTCCTAAGGCCATCTTCAATCTCTTATATTGTTTTCTAAAGCATCTACTGCTTATCAACTAGCATAAAACTATATCACATATTTTTAGAACCACAAAATCAAATTTAATTGTTATTACCATTTTCAAGCAAAAAGTTTGGCGCCCACTAATTGTCTTGCATACAGTTGAATCAGTGATTTCCGAGCTGCGGATTGGTTCTGTTGCATCCACGCATCGGGCTGAAGAGGCCAACGAGGGTGTATCAAGTGCCATCGTCGAGCCGGTTGATGGCAAAAATTTCCCTCGAACCGAGCCGCGCTTGGTAGGCGGTTCGGGAGAGATTATTCCCGAAGCTCCTCAAAAGCAAGAGGTGGCCTCGATCGATACGATCGAGGTTGTTGAAGTGGTCGACTCCCCTCCTGAGTTGTCTCTTCCTTCAAGGGGGACGCAAGATGTTCCTCATGCAAAGTCTTTCGAAGCGGGGGGGGGGGGGGGGGTCCAGTGGTGATAAGAACATGTTAAGAAAGCCTTCTGCTGTGCCTCAGAAAAAACCTGAACCTGGCATTTCGCTCGTCTTCAGCGAGATCGATAGGCTATGTGAGCAGGTAATTTATTTGTAAATTATGCTTGGCGCTTTGTCCTTTTGACTTGCTAACCTTATTTCTTTCATGGTTCCAGGCCAAGGCGCTTTACGATCAATCATTTGTCAATTTTGAAGCCGAGCTGACTCGCCATGAGGGTGAATATAAGAGACTTACCTCGGAGGCTGATGAACTCAGGGCCCTTTCGATCAAGAAGGAGGAGGAACTCCGTAGCCTTAGGGGCTGCTTAGAGGCGGTGTCCCAGGAAAAGGCTCGCCTGGCTGAACAGGTTACATAGCTCCCGCTTGTTTTTTTTTATCTATATGTCTAACTGACTTCAGTGTTTCAATATCTTTTGGTCGATTTTTGCAGCTTAAGGAGAAAGACGTCCTTGTGGGGAAGGAGCTCCAACAGGGATTCTAAAATTCTTGAACTCAAACGGCACTTGAGTGAGACAATCTCAGAGAGAAATGCCCTCCGGGAAGAGGTGGTTTCTATCGAGCATTGCCTCGAGGAAACGAGGGCTGAGAGCAGCAAGTATAAGAATCTCCATACTGAGTTGGCTACTACGTTATCCGAAGTCAGGGCTGAGGCCGAGGCGCTTGTGACCTCGCATAAGGAGGACACCGCTACTACGAATGCTCAGGCCCGAAAGGTGTTCGAAGAGGCTGAGCTTCGCCTGACTCGAGCAGTGGAGCATGCCCGGTTAGAATCTCAGAGACGGACTCTCGAGGACATATATGCGGGGGCATTGATTTAATTGCCGAAATTAAGAGGGTGAAGACCCTAGAAGAGGAAGCCGCGGCCATGCTTCCTCCCGAAGATGAGTCGAGTAGTGACTCGGGAGGCGATGAAGATAGAAGCGGAGTTCCTGAAGGGGAGGAGGCCGTTGGAAACCCGGAGGTTATGGCCGACGTTATCAAAAGCGTAGTTTCTGAGAGGGTCGTTGGTCCATAGTCCTCGAGGGGAAGTAGGCTAGGCTCCTTTTGATTCTTTGTATGGGGCTTTCAGAGAGAGATTGCCAATATAGCTTTTGTATTTTTTCGCGTATGCGTATAAAAGAAAACCTCTTGATTTCATCTTCCATGTATTCTGTTTGTGCACGTCTTTCTTCATTTTGAATTTATATGTCAGTTGATGATTGGCCAGGTGAAGGTCTCCGAGTAATGACCCTTACGTATAATATTCGGCCCTGAAGTTTTGTTAGGCTGGCCCATAGGCCTTTGCGTATTTGGTTCGCACAACCTTTTGACTTAAGCCGGTGGTTTAGGCCGGCAACAGTGGCTCTCACGTACGTGCCATTAGGCATTTTTTAGTTACTGTTTCGGGATGGGTCTCCGAGTCGGATTTTGACTTGACCTCGTTGGCCCTCATGTATTTGGATTCTAAGCTGGCCCTTAGGCTCTTACGTGTTAGGTCGGTACGACCTTTTAGTATAAGCCGGCGTTCGAGCTCTTATGCTTTTGCTCTTAGGCATATTTAGTTAACTGTTTCGGGCTTAGTCTCCGAGTCGGGTTTCGACTCGAGCTTATTGACCCTTAAGTTTTTGAATTAAAAGCTGGCCCTTAGGCTCTTACGCGATTGGTCGGTGCAACCTTTTACATGGGATGGCAGCAATGGTTCTTATGCTTTTAGGTCGTATGACCTTTTGTATAGGCTTTATTCTTCCCTCGTTAAGGATTTTTGAATTTGTGTTTTCCTGACTCTTCGACGGTTCGGTAAAACCTCGATTGCGAGTCTTTATGTGGCGGTGATCGAGCACCTAGGGAGGTTTGCTTGGTGGGCGAGTGTTTTGAAGCTTGTAGTTTTGGAGCTGACATGGTCGAAGCTCTTTTGCCTATGTCGAGGGTAACCTATTTTAATCGGTTCTTTTCAATGTTCTTTTGAAGTAATTGAAGGCCTGTGATTTTGTAACGACGGTCGGGCATCCTCGAGTCGCGTTAGTTTGGCTGGTACAACCTCGTGACCGTAGTCATTGTGTTTGGCCGGAGCCTTTCAGTCCCCGAGTGAAGCAGTTTTCGGCGTTTATATCTAGGGTATGCCTTTTTAGGGGTCTTATATGTTCAATATATAGCCTTAACTTTAAGATCGGGATTATGCCTTTTGTGAGGTCTTATAAATTTTTACATGCCTTACTTTGAGGTCTTACAGTTTTGTTACTTGGTACAAGTATGGTTCATGCCTTGCTTGAGGTCTTACAGATATTGTTGTTGCCTTATATAGGTCTTACGAGACCGAGGTTGCCCACATGGGGTCTTATGGCCTCGGGTTTTGATAAGTCGATGGGATGGCAATTGGCGACAGTCCCCGAGACATTGAAAGATTTCTTGGCTCTGGAGCCATTTTTGTAACCTTAATGTTGCCTCATTGAGGGCTTACAGGTTCGAAGCTTCCGACCTGGAGGTCATACGGCTTCGAGTTTTTGACGCCAGTCTCCGAGTGTTCGGGACGTTTTTGGCTTCTGGAGCCGTTGTTGTAAACTTGAAGGCTTCTTGACGCCAGTCCTCGAGCGTTCGGGATGCTAGTCCCCGAGTGTTCGGGACATTTTTGGGCCCTGGAGCCGTTTTTGTCAACTTGATATTGCCTCGTTGAGGGCTTACGAGCTCTCAACTTTTGACCCAGAGGTCATATGGCTTTGAGTTTTTTATGCCAGTCTCCGAGTGTTCGGGATGTTTTTGGCTACTGGAGCCGTTGTTGTAAACTTGAAGGCTTCTTGACACCAGTCCTCGAGCGTTTCGGATGCTAGTCCCCGAGTGTTCGGGACATTTTTGTGCCCTGGAGCCGTTTTTGTCAACTTGATATTGCCTCGTTGAGGGCTTACGAGCTCTAAGTTTTTAACCGGAGGTCATATGGCTTTGAGTTTTTTATGCCAGTCCCCAAGTGTTCGGGATGTTTTTGGCTTCTGGAGCCGTTTTTGTAAAAATAGCAAACTTCTTTCGCACGTGTGATGCTTTGTCGGAGGGGAAAAAATATTTTTTTATTACTTGGTACAAGTATACATGTTCTTGCTGTCAGGGGTTCGGTTGTTCTATATGGGCATGGTTCGTTTGACCGTTTGGCCCGGTACATCATTTTCCTATCGGGACCCTGTTTAGCATGTCTCGGTTTCTCTGAGAAGGCGACCTTCCGGGGAGGGGGGGGATGCCCCCCAGTATTCGAGGTTGATTGAAGAAGCCTTGAATACTTGTTGGGTCTTCCTTGATAGCATATAGATGTTGCCTCATTAAAAACCTTGTCAGTAAAAACCCTTCGTGGGATAAAACCCGATCGAAGGAAAAGAGTGCAACGCATGCCTGTGAAACCTAAGGCCTTTGAGCTTTTAGCAGTAATAGCGTTTGAGCAACGATACATTCCAATTGCTTGGGAGTTGTTCGCCCTCCATGGTGCTCAGTTTGTAGGACCCTTTGCCAACCACCCCAAGGACGCGGTACGGTCCTTCCCAGTTCTGACCTAGCTTTCCTTCGTTAGGATTTTGACTATTCAATGTGACTTTCCTTAGGACTAAGTCCCCGATTCCAAAATGTCGGAGATTTGTTCTCCTGTTGTAGTATCTTTCGATCCTCTGTTTTTGTGCGGCTATTCAGACCAGCGAGGCTTCTCGCTTTTCATCTAATAGTTCGAGAGCAGTAGTCATGGCCTCATTGTTCGAGCTCTCGGTGGCGTGTTGGAATCTGGCGGTAAGCTCTCGGACCTCGACCGGTATCAAAGCCTCGGCGCTATATACCAGGGAGAAAGGCGTTTCCCCCGTGTTTGATTTTGGGGTTGTTCGATATGCCCAGAGTACTTCGGGTACTTCGGGTAATATTTCTCTCCATCTTCCTTTTGCGCTTTCCAACTTCTTCTTTAGGTTTTGAATGATGGTTTTGTTTGTGGACTCGGCTTGGCCATTTGCACATGGGTGGTAGGGCGTTGATAGGATCCTTTTGATCTTGTGTTCCTCAAGGAACTGAGTCACTTTGCTTCCGATGAATTGCTTCCCGTTATCACACATTATTTCGGAAGGAATTCCGAATCGGCACATGATATGGTCCCAGATGAAATTAATGACTTCTTTTTCTCTTACTTTTTCGAAGGCCTGTGCTTCAACCCATTTTGAGAAGTAGTCAGTCATAAATAAAATAAATCTAGCTTTACCTGGCGCCATTGGCAAAGGTCCGGCGATGTCCATCCCCTATTTCATGAACGGCCACAGCGACAGAACTGAATGTAGTTGTTCACCAAGTTGGTAGATCATTGGGGCGAATCTCTGGCATTTGTCGCATTTGCAGACGAATTCTTTGGAGTCTTTCTCCATGCTATCCCAATAGTAGCCTGCCCTGATTATTTTTCGAACTAAGGAATCGGCACCGGAGTGATTTTTCCTCATGGATCTCTCGGAGCACATAGTCTGTGTCTCCCGGCCCCAGACATACTACTAGGGGGCCATCGAAAGTTCTTCTGTAAAGAGTTCCGTTTTTGTCGAGCGAGAATCGGGCCGCTTTGGTTCGCAATCGACTCTTTTGGGTCTGCAGGTAGCTTCCCGCTTTCCAAATAATCGATATATTTATTTCTCCAATCCCATGTGAGGCTAGTGGAGTTGATCTCGGCATGGCCTTCCTCGATCACTGATTTGGATAGTTGAACAACAGATCCAGGGAGTATGTCGTCTTCCTCGATAGACGACCCCAGGTTTGCGAGCGCATCGGCTTCGCTGTTTTCCTCTAGATGTATGTGAATCAGAGTCCATTCTTCGAAGCGGTGCAATGTGACTTGAATTTTGTCTAAGTATATTTGCATCCTGTCTTCCCGAACCTCGAAGCTCCCATTCACCTGATTTACCACCAAGAGAGAATCGCATTTTGCTTCAACGACTTCAGCTCCTAAGATTTTGGCCAATTCTAGACCTGCAATAATAGACTCATACTCAGCTTCATTGTTTGTTAACCTTGTGGTTTTTATAGATTGTCTAATCACACCGCCCGTAGGTGGCTTTAGAACTATGTCGAGCCTGGATCCTCTTACGTTCGAGGTGCACTCAGTGAACAGGGTCCATACCCCGAAAGATGTGTCCTTTTTTAGCAAAAGTTCTTTCTCGACCTCGGGTACGAGGGAGGGAGTGAAGTTGGCCACAAAGTCTGCCAAAATTTGAGACTTGATAGCCATTCGAGGCTGATACTCGATATCATATCCCCAGAGTTCAATGGCCCATTTGGCTAGTCAGCCCGATAATTTGGGTTTATGCAGTATGCTTCGAAGGGGATATGTTGTTAAAACGCAAATATGATGACATTGGAAGTAAGGTTTCAATTTTCGAGACGCACTTATTAATGCAAGAGCTAGCTTTTCCAGGTGCAGATATCTGGTTTCGGCATCACCCAGGATCCGACTTACATAATAAATAGGGAATTGCGTACCTTGTTCTTCTCGAACCCAGTACACCACTTACCGTTATCTCGGATACAGCCAGGTAGAAATACAATGTTTCACCCTTTTTTGGGGTGTGGAGCAAAGGCGGGCTTGTTAGGTATCGCCTCAACTCCTCCAAGGCGCGTTGGCATTCCGAAGTCCGTTCAAAGTTGTTTTTATTTTTGAGCAAAGAGAAGAAATGGTGACTCCTGTCTGACGACCTTGATATGAACCGGCCCAAGGCTGCTATCTGCCCGGTCAGCCGCTGCATGGCCTTTACGTTATTTACCACCGTAATTTCTTCGATGGCTTTGATTTTGTCGGGGTTGATCTCGATTCCTCTGTTCGATACCATGAAGCCTAAGAATTTACCGGATCAACCCCGAAGGCGCACTTCTCGGGATTGAGCTTCATGTTGTAACTTCTGAGGATGTCGTACGTTTCCTGCAAATGAGTCAAATGGTCCACTGCGCACAAGGACTTAACTAGCATGTCGTCAATATAAACTTCCATGGACTTGCCTATTTGATGTTCGAACATCTTTTTAACTAGGTGTTGGTATGTGACCCCTGCGTTTTTTAGCCCGAAGGGCATTACATTGTAGTAGTACGTACCATACTTTGTGATGAATGATGTTTTTTCTCTATCCTCAGGGTTCATCTGAATTTGATTATACCCCGAATAGGCATCGAGAAAAGTGAGGGTTTCATGGTCAGCCGTGGCATCGATCAAACGGTCGATGTGGGCAGTGGGAACGAGTCCTTTGGGCACGCCCTATTTAGATCTTTATAATCTACGCACATTCTTAGCTTATTCCCCTTTTTGGGAACTACCACCACATTGACCAGCCATTTAGGGTAATTTACTTCCCCAATAGACCTATTTTGAGGAGCTTCATTACCTCGTCTTTGATGAATGCATGCTTTATCTCGGACTGGGGTCTTCTTTTTTGCTTCACCGATTTGTACCTGGGATCAACACTTAGTCGATGGGTGGTTATTTCCGGTGGGATCCATGTCATGTCTAAATGGGACCAAGCAAAGCAATCGATGTTATCAATAAGAAATAAAATGAGTTTTTTCCTGAGTTCGGGGGTTAATCCCGTCCCCAGGTATACCTTCCGATCTGGAAGATGCTCAACCAATACGGCTTGCTCCAATTCTTCGATAGTCGACTTTGTTGCGTCCGCTTCTTCGGGGGCAATGAAAGTTCTGGGAGTTAGGAAGTCCTTTTCATTATCCTCGGGGGTTTGTTCGCTTTCCAACTCTTCCGGGGAGGAGTGTATGGGATCCAGTACCTCTTCATGGACCGCCAACATTTCCTTCGCCATGTGTTGCTCGCCTTACACTGTCCTTATTCCGTCCTTTGCTGGAAACTTCATCATCTGAAGCAAGGTCGATGGTACCTCCTTCATGTTATGTATCCACAGCCTACCGAGCAAGGCATTGTACCTTGCGTCACCTTTAATGACGTGGAATCTGGTATCTTGGACTGCATCGGATATGTTTACTGGGAGGGTGATCTCTCCTTCTGTTGCTTCGCCGGCCATATTGAAGCCGTTGAGGATTCCGGAGGTAGGTACGATCCGGTCGAGCAATCCGAGTTGCTCTACCATCGTCGATCTGATTATATTGGTCGAGCTACCTGGATCCACGAGTACACGTTTGATTTGAATGTTATTCAAGAGAAACGAGATTACCAGCGCATCGTTGTGCGGATGAGACAGAGTCTCGAAGTCTTCTTCGCTGAACGCGAGGACATTCCCAGGTACACGACTTGAGTTTGTCCTTGTGTTATCGCGGAAACCTTTATCTGCTTGACCACGGGTCCCTATGGAACGTCGGTTCCTCCTATAATCATATGGACGACGTGCTGAGGTTCTTCCACTTCACTCTCCCTGTTTGCCTTTCTTTCTTCCCGGGTGGGGTTCTTTTCTTTTCGTACACTCCTGTTGTAATCTCAGGGTTTTGTGGCGGCATACCAACACCTGCAATAGCTACACCGTTTTTTCTATGGTCTCCAAGACTGTTGTTCTTAAGCGCGTTTCCTGAGTTGGACATTTTGACCTGAAATCAAAGATCTTGGGCAAGAAAAAGTGTGAAAGATAACTTGCGTTATGTAGAGAACCAGCAAGAAAAGTTGATGGGCTGAGGGGGGGAGAAGATCTGACCGTCTTGCATACGGTAGAATCGGCGGTTTCCGAGCTGCGGATTGGTTCCGTTGCATCCCGGCCTCGGGCTGAAGAGGCCAACGAGGCTGTATCGAGTGTCGTTGCCAAGCCGGTTGATGGCAAAAATTTCCCTCAAACTGAGGCGCGCTTGGTAGGCGGTCCGGGAAAGATTATTCCCGAAGCTCCTCAAAAGCAAGAGGTGGCCCCGATTGATAGGATCGAGGTTGTTGAAGTGGTCGACTCCCCTCCTGAGGTGCTATCAGGGGATTATCTTTCTTTTCACCTCCAGCTCGGGGGCCTCCCGACACTTCTAGGATTAGGGATGCTGAATCATCCTTAGGATCTTCCACCCTGGCTTTCTTACGGGTCGGGGAATAAGTCGACGTCCTCCCTCGTTTTCTACCTTCTTCATCAGGTTTCGGGGCACCCGCTTCCTCGCGAGGGGATTCTCTCAACAAAAGGACCTCCCCTGGACCTGCCCAAAAATGAGAATAAGCATGGGAAATGAGAGCGCAATAAAAAATGACCTTCGTAAAACTGAAACCATAACACAGAATGAGGTCCCACCGTGATCCTTGGCTTCCCATCGAGCCTTGGACAAATCGCACCACGTGCGCTCAACGTATGGGCATATCGAGTCCAGTTTGTCTACCCAGCCTGAAAGATCCCTGACCGCATCAGGATACGCCGCGGCAGCTGTATCAACGGAAGAAGTCAATCCATGAAAAAATAAATCAGAAAGAAAGAAATAGGTAGTTAACTAGGTATGTCCACTTACACTTCATGTTCCATCTTTCAGGGAATGGCACCTTCTCTGAGGGAATCAAGTCTGAAGTCCTAAATCGGACGAAAAGACTCATCTACCCTCTGTTCCTAGCCTCGTTGGTCCAAGCAAAGAGGGCCCTTGAGGCCCGGCAACGAAGCTTAATCAGGCCCCCACAAAAGAGTCGAGGGCTATACATTCTGATCAGATGGTCAAGAGTGAAGGGCATCCCCTCGATCACACTCACATAATATCTGGTCATGTAAATGATGCGCCAGAATGACGGATGAATTTGGCTGAGAGTCACTTGATATCGTTCGCAGAAGTCAAGGATCACGGGGTCTATCGAAGGCATGGAAGATAATCGCCGGGCCAAGGGTAAATGGATAAGTATACACACTGAGAAAGTCGGCTTTATACGTCGTTATATCCTCCCCCCGAGAAGAAATCCCCACTAACACCGCATCTTCCCAGCGACAGTCGATCTTCACCCTCTCAACGTCCGTTATTAAACTAACATAACGAGACACGGGCTCGCTTCGCCCCGGCTTCGAAGAAGGTCATTCGACCTTGAAATCAGAGGTCGTCTCAAAGACCTTTGGAATGCATGTTCTAGCATCAGAAGACGCTGCTGCCCTACCCTCAGAGGGGGGCGTGGAAGAGAAAGGCATGACTTCTTGAGAGATAGAAAGGGAAGTGCTCGCCATTTTACGAAAAGGCCGCGGAAAGGGAGCGGAAAAATCATGCTTCGGAAAAAAAACGCGGAAGGAAAGTGGGAAAGAACAGAAAACTCTATTGGGATCCGATAGCACAATTGAAAGGAAGGGGCGAAGACGTGAGTATTTATAGAAGCCCAATTGAGCAGGCCAAGAGACAGCCAACTGCCATTAATTAATCCTAAGACTTTGAGGATTGTGTGGGCACAACCTTTAAAAGCTGTGTCTGCAACATCAGTCGCCTGGCAAGCCGTGACTGTTTGCTCCGATGGAAGCATCGAAGGGGTAATATCTCGAGATCGTTTCTCTTCATTTCATTCTGAGAAATGTGGGGACAATCTGTATGCGGCCAAAATCAGAAAGGCCGATTTCACAATCGACGAGACATTGCGCAATGTTGCCCCGAGGGATCGAGGAAATAGTTTGGGGTTTGAAGTCTTCAAGGACTCTTCTTACCTGATATCGGGGTAGAACGAGCCAGGGGTTCTCACTAATGGGCGGGAAGTTCCCTAGGAGCAGTACCAATTCTGACGATGCCTGCGCAAACAGTGCAAGCGTGCGCCAGACTGATTGAGTGATCGTACCGGTTATTTATATAATAAATGCATTTGTACCATATCAGGGCCCCCCCTTCATCTATAAAGGGATTCCTTACCGTTTTGTAAGACACATCTGATACGCAAGAAACACACAAGATACTTCATTCAATACAAGAACATTCTTTCTGCTCTCTAACTTAAACATACTCCCTATTTGACTCTGTTGCTTACATTTATTGCTTTATTTACATTTATTGTGTATCATTAATTGTTCTTCTTTTATTGCTCTTTTATTGACCATAAAGAGCCGCAATCACAACCCTAATAGTTGTTAATCCCCAATCGGCAGCCCTTAGTTGGGCGTCTAACTTGGCATCGAGGCCCCGTACGTGCTAGCTCGAGGCCTCGATTCTCAACCGTTTGGTTTGGTTTCTAAAGCCATCTTCAATCTCATATATTGTTTTCTAAAGCATCTACTGCTTAACAACTAGCATAAAAATACATCACATATTTTTAGAACCACAAAATCAAATCTAATTGTTATTACCATTTTCAAGGTAAACAATTTTTAATAAAAGAACTATGTGCGTAGAAGAAAATGTTCATGTTATTTTTGATGAATCTAACATGGCTGAAAAAGATCTGCAGGATGAAGACTATGACATAGGACTCACTGATGAATAAGCTTCTAAGAACCTGAACCTCAATCTGAAGATGGGTCAGGATATCCCAAGGAATCTGAAAGTGATCATGAGGAACAAGAAGAAGAGAGAACTACTCCAACTAGTAACCAGACCGATGAAACTGTACCTACTGACGATGTTCCTTTGGGTCACTCCTTAGGTGAACCACCTATGGAGATGCAAATTAGACCATGGAAACATTAAATTTCACACCCCCTTGAGAACATCATCTCTGATCCTAGTGCTGGAGTGCAAACCAGGTCATATATGAGAAATCTATGTGCACTTACAACATTCCTCTCACAGGTTGAACCTAAGAATATAAAGGAAGCTTTGGATTATAGCCATGAAAGAGGAGCTAAACCAGTTTGAAAGAAGAAAGTTCTGGCACTTGGTACAAAGACCCAAGAACATAACTATTAAGGTACCAAATGGGTGTTCCGAAACAAGCTGGATGAGCAAGAAAATATCACAAGGAACAAGGCAATACTTGTAGTTCAAGGATACATTCAAGAAGAAGGCATTGACTATGATGAGACATTAGCACCTGTAGACAGAATTGAAGCTATAAGGATGCTAATAGCTTTTTCTGAACACATGGAGTTCACCTTGTATAAGATGGATGTAAAGATGTATTTTTGAACGATTACTTGAAGGAGGAAGTGCTTGTTTAACAACCTCTTAGGTTTGAGAGTGAAGAATTTCCTGACTATGTATTCAAGTTAGAAAAGCTTTGTATGGACTGAAACAGGCTCCAAGAGCATGGTATGAAAGACTCTCTAAATTCCTCTTAACCAATAACTTTGTAAGATGAAAGGTGGACAACACACCGTTTCTGAGGAGCAAAGGCAAAAATGTTCTGATTGTACAAGTATATGTGGATGATATTATCTTTGGGGCTACTACTGAAGCAATGTACAAGGAATTTGCTGAGATGATGGGGAATGTGTTTGAAATGAGCATGATGGGTGAATTGAACTTCTTCTTGGGGTTACAAATCAAGCAAACACCTACTAGAACCATGATACATCAACAAAAATACATAAAGGAACTACTGAAGAAATTCAACATGGACACTTCTAAGTCCATAGACACTCTCATTGGCATTGCAATAAAGCTGGACCTTGTTGAAAAAGGGAAACGTGTTGAACAAAAGCTATATAGAGGAATGATTGGGTCATTGTTGTATCTCACTATAAGCAGGCATGGTATTGTATTTAGTGTGGGATTGTGTGCAAGATTTTAGGCAAATCCCAAAGAGTTTCATCTGAAGGCTGTCAAGAGGATACTCATATATCTTAAAGGGACTCCTGATCTGTGTCTATGGTATCCTAGAGGGTATAGCTTTGATCTAGTTGGTTATGCTGATGCTGACTATTAGGTTTTCATGTTGACAGCACTTTATGAACATCACATTTTCTTGGTTATTACCTGGTGTCTTGGGGAAGAAAAAAGAAGAACTTAGTGGCTTTATCTACAACTGAAGCGGAATATGTACCAGCAACATCTTGCTGTGATCAGCTGATGTGGATAAGACAACAGCTAAGGAACTATGGTATTTTTGTTGATTGTGTTCTTATATTCGCTGACAACACTAGTGCCATAAACATTGCTAAAAATCTGTGTCAACACAAGAGAACAAATAACATTGTCATTAGACATCACTTTATCAGAGACAATATTGAAAAAGGGAATATCTCAATTAACTTCTATACAACTAAAGACCAAATTGCTGATATATTTACTAAAGCTCTAAGTAGGGATCACTTTGAAAGGAATAGACTGGAACTGAGTTTTATTAATACTTCCAACTAGGTTGAACCCCAATGATTGGCTAGAAAAAAGTATTATTAGATGTAGATGGTCAAGTACAATGTGTTTGATTCAGTCTCGTGCTTGTTTAGAGCACACACACTTGCCTAGAAAATTCTAGTTGATAACTATGTCTTATGATACTAATCTACATTGCTAAAGCTTTATTGCAGAAATGAGTAAGGAGTTACTAAGGAGTTAGTTCTTTGACTCAGGTACGTGCCATCTTGTCATAATTCATTGGGGCTTAATATCAGAAATTACTGCTATATTCAGACTTCCTAATCCTGTTAGCATTACTCTTAGTTGTCATGAAATCAAAGATTAAGGGAGAATCCTAGAGCAATTAGCGTCTAATTACTCCTAATATTCTAACAATCAAAAGTAATTGTTATTAGAGTCCTGCTAGAACTCAAAATTTGTTACTCTCTTTCTTCCAGTCAAGTTAGGAGTTACTTTTTTAAAAAGCCCCCTTAAAATCTGTTTATCAGACCTCACTGTTCCTCTCAAACCCTAATAAACAATCAAAAAATATTTCTCTCACTTCCCTGATCGATTTCATTCTCTCATCACCATGCCTAAATCCAGCCAAACCTCTTCTAAAGCAAAATCATCATCGAAGACTAAAGCCAAATCCAAGAACATGAAGCCCAAATCAAAGAAAAGTGCAACACCATCAAGTGTACTTGCACCCGCAACTGCTCCTTCTCCACTTATATCCTCCACTGTACGTGCAGTATCGTTCCATGTTTCTGTTGCACCCACTATTCCCACTTCTACTGGACCTTCACTTCCAAAACCACCTGCCCATGCACCCGTGTCTTCCAAAAACACATCTAAGTCCACTAAGATCAAGCCTACTCCAAGAAAACCTATCAAAAGTAACAAGGTGGTTCTTGATGTTACTGCTAAGGTAGACACAATAGTTAAGGAAGCTATGGTTCAGGGGGGAATCAATTTCAACTACTACTGGTTTCTACTATTTATGTTTCACCCTTAGATATTGCTCCACCTATAAGTGATAAACCACGGGTGGAGTAACCTACTGTAGAAACGAACATAGCAACTCAGGAAAAAAGGGGGAGATACAACTAATGTTATGCCTATGGTTAAGGGGGAAGGTGATAAAGAACCAGTACATAAGGATACTTCTGATGGTCTCTCTAACTGAGGATAGGTCGATGATGAAGGTGAGAAATAAGGAGGAGTGGTGGATAGTCATGAAGACCATCAAGCTCATGACATGGCTAATGATACTGATTAGAAAAAGAGAGAGAATGATGGGGATTATGGCGAGGAGAAAGAGAGTGAGTCAGAAGATGAGATAGATGAACAAGTGGGTGATTTAGGAGAGGAAGAAGGAGAGTGAGTCAGAAGATAAGATAGATGAACAAGTGGGTGATTCTGGAGAGGAAGAACAAGATAGTGAGGAAAAAGGTGATTTTGAGAGTGGAGGTGAGGATGAAGAAAAGGAAAGTGAGAGTGAAGGTGAGGATGAAGAGAGAGAGGAAGAGAATGAGAATACAAGTGGGGAATCAAAAGGCTCTATGGCTATTGGGGACACTGTCATAGCCCCTTCAGAAGAAGCAAGTAGAGAGAAAAGGACTTAAGAAATAGGGTCCTTGTTAAATCCTTTCATTGGAGACGGGGACGTCAGCAGTGAGGACAATTTACCCTTGTCTGTAGTAGGGAAGAAAATCAAGAAGGCCCCTGTGAAAGGAACAAAGTCTGTTATCAATGCAAGAAAAAGAAGTGGCTCTTCATGCTAGGACTCTTCTCACAAGGAGTAAAAGAAAGGTTGCTGGTGAACAAATCATTAAGGAGTCCAGAGGTGCCAGGAATCCAAGGAAGCAAGTTCCAGTTGTTGAACCTATTGTTGAGTTGGATGCGGAAGATGAGTCTGATTCATACTTTGCAAGAAAAGACCTTAGCACAAAAGAGAAAGGCTGTCAAATTTACCAAGGCAACTACCCCATCTAAAAGGGCCAACAAAGGAAAGGTATGCCTGTTTTGGTGGAGTTCTACGTAAACTTCCAGTTTGATGGGAGTTTACTCTTGACCACTTTCCTATCAAACTGGAAGTTTACGTAGAACTCCATCAAAACAGGCATACATTTCCTTTTCTTTCCTTTGCTGGCCCTTTTATATGGAGTTCGATGTTGAAGAGCTTGGGATGCTTCTGAATATTCTCTCCTTAGGTTTTCACAATTACTTCAAGAAAAAGTGGCCAACCATAGACAATGATGAGTCCAATTCATACTTTGCAAGAAAAGACATTAGCACAAAAGAGAAAGGCTATCAAATTTACCAAGGCAACTACCCCATCTAAAAGGGCCGGCAATGGAAAGAAAAGGAAAGGTATGCCTGTTTTTATGGAGTTCTATGTAAACTTCCCGTTTGATGGGAAAGTGGTCAAGAGTAATGTAAGGGGGTTTGAGATGGAGTTCGATGTTGAAGAGCTTGGGATGCTTCTGAATATACTCTCGTTAGTTTTTCACAATTACTTGAAGAAAAAGTGGCCAACCATAGACAATGATGTTGACAAAGGAATTGTAGTCACAAGGAAGTTCTCTCAGAAGTTTGAATTGGATACTCCCCAGAAGGTGTATAAGACTGATATGACTCCCTTTCACTAGTTTCTATTTCATTTTATAAATTCCTACATTTTGTAGAGATCTGAGAGAAGGAACGAGGCTACTCTGCTAGATATAGTTCTGATGGAACTAATTGACACTAGTAGAGCTATCAATCTCCCTAACCTGATGATTCAGCATATGGCAAGAGCTGCAGACACTTCCAAGCCTAAGTATGATATGCCTTATTGCTTTATGTTAACTGAGCTGTTTGCCAAGCTCAATATTCCCTTGCCAGACCTCAAGTTTAGAAATCGCAATGATATTTTGGATATTGTTATCCTCCGCAGTGAGCTGTGATGAGATTAAGGCTAGGGAACCAATTGGTTCTGCTATTCTACCTAGTAGCAGCAGGGCAGTAGAGCTCACTTAGAGGCTCGATGGTAGGCTAGGAACATGTGTTTTAGCTGTATTTTGCACTCTAATTACTACACTTTGAGCATGTTTGAGCTTAAATAATGGTGATTTGCACTTATTACGTGTTTTATGCCATGCAGGAAATGATTTGTCTTAAAAAGATAAATTGGAGCTAAATTGAATAATTTGGAGCTTTGAAATATGAGTAAAAGCCAAAGGAATTAAACCGGGATCATATCAGGGGCTGGAGCAAAATGTACTAATGCGTCGCATAAGGCATGGCATTAAGCATCACATTAGTACAAAAGTTCGTTAGAAGTTTGAGAAGTTCAGAGTCTTGGAATTTTTGGCTCTGACAAAAAAAATACAATAATGCGACGCAGGGTGCGTGGAATAGTGCGACGCATTAGTAAAAAAGTTTGTCAGACAAGCTAAGTTCAAAGAGTTTGCAACTTAGCAACTTACACTAATGCGATGCAGGGTGCGTAGCACTGTGCGACGCATGAAGTGTAAAAGTTGACAGGTTTTCCCACTTTTGCTCAAGGAGGGTAGTTTGGTCCAGGCACATCCCAACTTGGTATAAATACACTAGAAATACGTTTCTAGAGGACTTTAGACCTACGGAAGATCGGAAGAGCATTGGAGACTCAAAGCACAAGGATTCATCATTCTTTCCTCGACTCAACTCCCGAGTTTGGATTGAATTAATGTTTTCTTATTATTCAACTTTATTCGTGATGAATTACATCATAAATATGGAGTAGTTTATCTTAGGGTTTGACGGATATGGTGTTTTTATTAATATTTGTAGATGTTAACTCTAGTTCTTGCTTGAATTCGTTTATGTAACTTTGAATTGATTACAACTTTATTCACCGGTTTATTTAATCGAAATAGGAATATTTTGGTGATCATTTTTGCATTATTTTATTTGGTTTAATTTAGTGATTCTTTTAAGTAATCTAAAGAGCTTATTGAATTGTTGATTAAATTAAGTTAAGAGAATATTCGAGAGATGTTTTCCTAAAGACTAATCCATTAACGCATTCTTGCATATTTTTACAGTGCTTTATATTAGTTCACCTTGTAGAGTTAAGATTTAATAAAGAGAGGAGTCTTGGCTACATGATTGAACTAATCATCGCCTGAATTCGTGAGAATCATTAGAACATTAGAGTGAATTGAACTAGAGTTAGATCCCGAATGCCTATCTTGCACCTATCCTGTCACGACCCTTATTTCTCCCATTGATTATTTCGGTGTTGCTCAACTTTTGTCTTTCTATGATGAATTGTGGATTACTTTAGTTTTCATAGCTAATGTTAGTTATTAATCATCCCAACCAAAGTGTTAATCATCCTGAATATCATTAAGCTAGAAATTACTTGAATATTGTTTAAATCTAATCCATGTGAAGATGATAATCAAACTATACTATCTTTGGCTAGCGAGCATTAATTTCCTATTGTGTTTTGGCGATACAAACTATATTATCTTTGGCTAGCGAGCATTAATTTCGCATTGTATTTTGCGATCGTCAAATTCTGATGTCGTTGCCAGGGACTGACAATCAATAATGTTCAAAATAGTTTTTGGCACTTATTTAGGAACCAATTTTATTTTATTCTTCAAGTTTTTTCTCTTCCGTGTGTAGACAACATGTTAAATTATTTGATGTAAGACCCGATCTTCTTCAAAAGAAGTGATCCCGTACGATCCGGAGGTGGAAAAGCATCTGCGACAGTTGAGGAAAGAGAAAAAACTCACCGGGAAATTCTTGGGGCAATCTTCAACCCAAGGGAACATGGATAAGAACAATGAAGAGATAGTTGATTTGGCTACACGGGAAATAGCCCAACAGAAAGTAGCCGCACGGGCAACTGCTGAAGTAGCTCTCAGAGCTGATGAAACCGTGGAGGGGAATGGAGGACGAAGAATCAACTTGATCCAACCTCTGGTTGAAGACAAATTTGAAAATAATATGCCAGGCCTGGAGGATCACTAGGAGACTACGTCAGGCCAGTCTACAATCAAGGAGTATATAGTGTGTGACCTCCTCCGATCGCAATAATAATTTTGAGATCAAGCAAGGGCTACTTCAGACCATTCAGAACAATTGTGTCTTCCGAAGCAAACCCAACGAAGATCCAAATACTCATTTGATGGATTTTGATGAGATTATGAATACTTTCCAGCACAACGGGGTATCGAAAGATGCTATCTACTTAAGGAGATTTCTTTTTTCACTGAGGGAAGATGCTAAGCACTGATTGTAGAGTTTGTCGACTGGTTAAATTCAATATTGGGAAGACATGATAAAGTTCCTTAAAAACGTAGGACGTTAAACAATGCAGTTGGAGGTCCTCTTACGCAGAAAACACCTGAGGAGATTCTTGCAATTCTAAATGAATTATCTGAAGATGCAAATCAATGGCCTGCAGATGATAACGAGAGATGGAAAAGTTTGGGTTACATTAGGTGGATTCTAACACATCAGTGCAAGCCCAGCTAGACCCTATTGTCACACCTCCTTTTTACACCCGAAAGGGATATAAGGGAGTTTTTCCAATAAAAAAAAACAATAACCGAAACAGGATTATTTATTCAAATTTAGAGTCGCCACTTGGGATAATTTATGGTGTCCCAAGTCACCGGTTTAAAATCCCGAATCGAGGAAGGTTGACTCTTATTTATGGTCTGCGAACACAGAAATCCGGGTAAGGAATTCTGTTAACCCGGGAGAAGGTGTGAGGCATTTCCGGGTTCTGTGGTTCTAGCACAGTCGCTCAACTATTATTATTTGGCCTAATTATCTGATTAGTTACATATTTTAAACCTAATGTGCATTATTAGTCTCTGACCGCTTTTAATTATTTATGGAATTATTATGGAACAAGTTACGATTGTCGTACACTTGTTTGTTTGGTACACATTGCGAATTGTGTCACGGGAACCGTACCCACGATCTACAACGTATTTATTTTTATTAACATTCTTAGAAGTTGTGGCTAAGACACATTAATGTACCCCCGGATTTGGAAATTATGTATCACAACTACGTCACGGGAACCGTACCCGTAGCTACGATGATTTTATAATAAACGCGCCTAAAGCAAACTACGATGTTCAAAATGTTTCCTACACTAAGTTATAATATTGATGTTGTAAGGCCCCGTAAAATTTTGTGCTCAAAACCTAGTAGCTCGTAGTGTCAAGTTCCGAATATGTGTTAGGAATGAGTAAAATTCTTCGCGGCTAGCTTGCTCGGCGCGGTTCGGACCCTATTGCACTGATCTAAGTATTTAAAAATCAAAGAACTAAGTTTTTCCAGAAAGGGTTATTCTGCGGTCCAGAATGCGGTCGCAAATCATGTATGCGGACCGCATTTCTGCCGCATAATGAGTCAGTGGTTTGGTAATAATTAAGGTCAAAATGCGGTGCATTATGCGACCGCATAACTGATATGCGGACCGCATCTCTATCGCAAAGTGAGTCAATGTGTCATTTCCGCCGCAGACCCAAACAGGAGGATTGGATTTTTGGAGCACTTTTGCGGTCCATTCTGCAGACCGCATTTCATCTCTGCGGTGGCAAAGTGCGACCGCATATCTGACTCGGGTACCTATTTTTTCTAAATTTAAACCCGACCCCCTTTTTAATAAAACGCCCCAACCCCTCATTTAAACGAGTTTTCTGAACAAAATAAGAGAGAGGAAGAGAGGGTTCTTGAGAGAGAAAGCCATCTTCATCAAATTTGATTCTTCAAAACTATCCGGGCCGGGGAATTTCAAAGTGATTATCTTCATCCCCATTCTTGCAGGTAAAATCCCTAACCCTTTTTCATTGATTTTCAGGTTTAAACTGGGAAGGAGAGTCTCATGCATTGATTCTTGATAATAATGGTTGAAAACATACATGCATGCCTTTAAAAACCAAGAATCTAGTAAGAGGAATTAGGTAGGAGTAAAGGATTGTACAAGAGGGGTTGATAACCTAAATAAGTTTGAGTAGCAATTGTGAACTTGAATTCTAAGTCATATGTGTTAACTTGTGCACTAGATTGACGTTGCTAGACTATTTGGTGAATTGAAAATAGAAGCTAAAAAGGGAATTCGGCTCCAGGTATGTATGACTAACTTTGACCTTTGTAAAATCACCTTGTTTGGTGTACGAATATTTGGTATGTGATATCTACGTGGATTATGTGTGAAATTCTTGTGATTGGTATGATTTGAGTGTTCGTGGTTAAGTCTGCCGATATAATGGTGTAAGTAATTGGCAATAAACCAAATGTGTGATTGTGAAAGTGTTATGTGGTAAAGCTGAGAAACAAATGATGGAAGGAAATCAAAAATAATGAAATTGGAACAACTGTGGTAATAACATATACGGCTTGTCGAGGGCAATTATCGTTGTGACATAAAATGCATATGAGTTATTGAGTATGATGGAAATAGTATTGATGGTTATGGAAATTCTTTGTGAATTGCTGTTGTTATTCCTTGAGAATTGTTATTGTAGTTCTTGAGAATTGTTGTTGTTGTTCTTTGTGAATTGTTGTTGTTGTTGTGTTGTTTGTGAATTGTGATTGTTCGGTGGGATCGAGTTACGCGCCGCAACACGAAGTAATAAGGTGTGGGTTGTGGTGATAAGGGTGGCCGAGGTAATAAGGGTGGAAAGTGATCGAAATCACTATTGAAATGAAAATATGAAAAGGTTGTGAAATCATTGATGTGAAAAATGTTGAAGGGGAAATGGAGAGATTGTAAACTTGTTTGGCTTGATTGTTTCCTTTCATGTGTATTTGATTGTTGATTCCATTATTACTTGTTACTTGTGCATGGTTTGAGTTTACTTAGGGCAAAGTTTGTTAATACATGCTAGTACAATTCAAATGTACTGACGTCCCTTTTGCCGGGGGTGCTACATTCGTGTTATGATTGTAAGTGGATCCATAGCAGGTACTCCAGTCCACCGACCGTAGCTCCCCTTCACTTCCCGTCAGTTGAATTGGTGAGCCCCTTTCCTCTCGGGGCCCTGCGTGGCTCATGCCGCTTTTATTTCGGAGTCATGTTTTAATATTTGAGTAAGGTATAGCCGGAGCCTTGTTACCGCCAAGTATTATATTATCCTTTTGTATCCTTAGAGGCTCCGTAGACAGTAAATGTGGGTTACGAACTCAGGTAATTATGTATTTTGTATGTTGGGCGATGTAAGCTGTAAACCTCATTAAGTAACCATGTATGTTATGTATGTTTTGTAAAAAGGTGTTTTAATTATAAATGGCTAATTCCTTGATTAATGAGCAATGAAAGTACGGGGTAACACGTGGGATAGGAAAGGCACCCAGGTCCGCTTGACTGGGTCTACCCGGTCGGGCGCCGGTCATGTCCCTCGGTTTGGGGCGTGACAAACTTGGTATCAGAGCCTAAGGTTTTAAAGGAGTCCTAGGATTTCTCGGAGCCGTCTCTAGTAGAGCCCTTCTTATCGGTGTGTTGTGGACCACATCTATAAGTAGGGGGCTGCATGGACATTTAGGAAATTACCCTCTTCTTTGTTATTCTATATCGTGCGGTGAAGTGAAAGTGGAAGTATCTATGTCTAAATCGTGCTCTGTTCCGAAATTTTCAGTAATGGCACCTAAGAAGAGAGCTAGACTCGGCCTTGGGGCCAATGCCACCCCATGTGAGGCTATGAATGATGTACCTGATGTCGTGGGTGAGAGTGACTCCCCGGTCTTGAATCTACCTGGCCCGTCTATCCCAGACCAGAGTGTTCCTGTTCCTGCTGCGGCAGAGGGTGCTACCATCCCTCGCGCCGATATTCCTTATTCTGATACAGTTCCAGCTTCCGGTCCTGGGGTTCCTGATGGAGACCTTAGATGAGCCATCCGTATGTTGACCCAGATAGTGGCCGCTTAGGCCCAGAGAACTCATGATACCCCTACATCCTCCAGCGGACAGGGAGATACCGCCAGCTCCAGAGTCAACCAGTTTCTGCGGTTAGCCCCTCTAGAGTTCTCAGGCACAGACCCAGAGGCCGATCCGTAGGATTTCCTTGATGAGATGTACAAGACCCTTCGAGTAATGAAGGCTTCAGAGACGGAGGGAGTTGAATTGGCTTCATACAGGTTGAGGGGAGCAGCGTATTCGTGGTTCGAGATGTGGGAGGATTCCCGTGGGGAGAGAAGACCTCCGGCTAGATGGATGAGTTTGTGGATGCATTTATGGACCATTTCTTGCCTGCCGAGACGGTGGCAGCCCGTGCTACTGAGTTTGAGGTCCTCAAGCAGGGCAGTATGAGCAGATAGGAATTATGGGAAGATTGTGGGATTCGCTCAGGCCACAGAGGCTAGAATGTTGAAGATACGGGCGGAAAGGGAGAGTAACAGCAGGGCCCGATCAGTAGGTCACTCAAGGAGATCAGCTTAGGGGAGAGGGCCACCAGGGCCATCCCAGTCATATGCTCAGTCCTCAGCGAGCGCACCACTATCTCTGCACAGTTATCAGCAGAGCAGTCACTTGAGACCAGGTTCAGACAGTAGAAGATCACATCAGTCCGGCCGTTCAGGAAGGAGATCACAGCAGCAGGGGAGGGCTCCATGCCCCAAGTGTGGGAGATTCCATACAGAGACTTGTTATTTGGATATCCCGGTGCGGGGTGAGAGGTCATATCCAGCGGGACTGTCGTGCGCCCAGCCAGGGCATGGGTAGGGGATTCGCTCAGTCATCCGGTTCTTCAGTCGCCACATCATCCGTGCGTCCTCCAACCCCAACAGGACGTGGTGCAGTTAGGGGTGGAGCTCGTGGTAGAGGTGGACCAAGCCGGTTTTATGCTTTGAGGGGTCGCCATAGTGCAGAGGCTTCTCCAGATGTAGTTACAGGTATCTTGTCTGTTCAGGCCTTTGATTGTTATGCTCTTATTGATCCGGGGTCCTCTTTGTCTTATGTCACCCCATTCATTGCTTTAAGTTTTGGGTTAGAACCCGAACAGCTTCATGAGTCGTTCTCCGTATCGACTCCGGTTAGTGATTCTATCACAGTCTCGCGAGTTTATGGGAATTGTGTTGTCACGCTATGTGGTCGTGTTACCATGGCCAATCTTATCGAGCTTGGAATGGTGGATTTTGATGTGATTATGGGGATGGACTGGCTTTATTCGTGCTTTGCTAAACTTGACTGCTGAACGAGAGTCATGAGACTCGATTTCCCTAATGAGCCGGTTATTGAGTGGAAGGGGAATGGTGTGGTGCCGAAGCGTAGGTTTATTTCCTACCTTAAGGCTTCGAAGATGATCAAGAAGGGGTGTATCTATCATTTGGTCCGGGTGGCGGACACCACTTCAGAAGTGTCTACCCCCGAGTCCGTGCCAGTCGTGAATGAGTTTCTTGAAGTGTTTCCGGACGAGCTTCCAGGGATTCCGCCAGATAGGGAGATTGATTTGGAGATTGATGTATTGCCAGATACGTAGCCAATATCTATTCCACCGTACAGAATGGCTTCGGCAGAGTTAAGGGAGTTAAAGGAGCAGTTGAAGGATTTGTTAGAAAAGGGGTTTATACGGCCGAGTGTGTCGCCGTGGGGTGCTCCGGTTCTCTTTGTCAGGAAGAAGGATGGGTCGCTCCGGATGTGTATTGAATATCGGCAGCTCAACAAAGTCACCATCAAGAATAAATATCCCTTGCCTCGGATAGATGACTTGTTCGACCAATTGCAAGGTGCAAGGTTCTTCTCCAAAATTGATCTACGGTCCGGGTATCACCAAATGAAGATTAGGGAGCAGGATATTCCCAAGACCGCTTTCAGAACTCGCTATGGTCACTTTGAATTCTTGGTTATGTCTTTTGGGCTAACCAACGCTCCGGTAGCTTTTATGGATCTTATGAATCGGGTCTTCAAGCCATTTCTAGAGTCCTTCGTTTTCGAAATGTGAGTTTTGGTTGGAGTCCGTTGCCTTTTTGGGTCATGTTGTTTCTAGTGAAGGGATTCAGGTAGACCCGTAGAAGATTGCAGCAGTGAAAGATTGGCCTAGACCCACGACCCCGACGGTGATTCGTAGCTTCTTGGGTTTAGCAGGGTATTATCTGAGGTTTGTGGAGGGATTCTCTACCCTCGCCTCCCCATTGACTAAGTTGACGCAGAAAGCAGTTAAGTTCCAATGGTCCGACGCTTGTGAGAAAAGTTTTCAGGAATTGAAGTCAAGGTTGACCTCGGCACCAATATTGACCTTACCGGAAGGCACGGAAGGATTTGTGGTTTATTGCGATGCCTTCAGGGTTGGTTTGGGGTGTGTGTTGATGCAACATGGGAAGGTTATAGCGTATGCTTCGAGGCAGCTCAAGAATCACGAGAAGAATTATCCGACGCATGATCTGGAGCTCGCAGCAGTTGTGTTTGCTTTGAAAATATGGCGGCATTATCTTTATGGGGTCCATGTGGATGTGTTTTCAGACCACAAGAGTCTCCAATATTTGTTCAAGCAGAAAGAGCTGAATTTAAGGCGGCGACGGTGGTTAGAATGGCTCAAGGACTATGATATGAACATTTTGTACCATCCAGGAAAGGCGAACGTGGTGGCCGACGCCCTCAGTCGGAAGTCTATGGGTAGTTTGGCTCATTTGGGAGCGGATCAAAGGCCCTTGGCTCGGGAGGTTTATCAATTGGCCAGTCTAGGGGTTTGCATTTCGACATCAGATAAGGGGAATGTTATGGTGCATAATGGAGCAGAATCGTCACTCGTGGCGGAAGTCAAGGAAAAGCAGTTTATTGATCCAGCATTGGCTCAGATGAAGGAAGCAGCTTTGAATAACAAGACTTCGGCATTTTCACTCAGCGGCGAGGATGGTGTATTGCGATATCAAGGTAGGCTATGTGTTCCGGATATGGATAAGCTTCGGGAGAGGGTAATGGCGGAGGCTCATAATTCCAGGTATTCCGTGCACCCAGGTTCTACAAAAATGTATCATGATCTCAAGGAGATTTATTGGTGGAACGGTATGAAGAGGGGTGTGGCAAACTTTGTATCTAAGTGTCCGAATTGTCAGCAAGTAAAACCGGAGCATCAGCGGCCCGGTGGGTTAACTCAGCTTATGGAAATACCAATGTAGAAATGGGAAATGATCAACATGGATTTCGTGGTGGGGTTACCTCGCACTCAGTGCAAATTCGACTCAATTTGGGTAATAGTGGATCGACTCACCAAATCAGCTCACTTTTTGCCAGTCAAGTCCACCGATATTGCAGAACAGTATGCTAAGTTGTATATCAAGGAAATAGTAAGGCTTCATGGCACTCCACTTTCTATTATCTCATATCGAGGGGACCAGTTCACAACCAATTTTTGGAAGAAATTTCAGCAAGGTTTGGGTACTCAGGTGAATCTCAGCACAGCTTTCCATCCTCAAAGTGACGGTCAAGCAGAACGGACTATTCAAACGCTTGAAGATATGTTGCGGGCTTGTGTCTTGGATTGCAAAGGTAATTGGGATGATCACTTGCCACTTATAGAGTTTGCTTACAATAACAGCTTTCATGCTAGCATTCAGATGGCCCCATTTGAGGCATTGTACGGAAGGAGGTGTAGGTCTCCGATTGGATGGTTTGAAGTGGGTGAAGCAGAATTGATAGGGCCAGATCTCGTACACCAGGCTATGGAGAAGGTTAAAGTCATTCAAGAAAGGATGAAAACTGCTCAGAGTTGACAGAAATCCTATGCGGACGTTCGTCAAAGAGAATTGGAATTTCAAGTCGATGATTGGGTGTTCTTGAGGGTATCTCCTATGAAGGGAGTCATGCGATTCGGGAAGAAAGGGAAGTTGAGTCCTAGGTATGTCGGGCCGTATCGGATCGCTCAAAGGATAGGGCAGGTGGCTTATAGGCTGGAATTGCCTCCTGAAATGTCATTAGTGCACCCGGTGTTCCATGTGTCCATGTTGAAGAAAGTGGTTGGAGATCCATCCACCATTGCTCCAGTCGAGACCATCGAGGTTAATGAAGAGTTGTCGTATGAAGAGGTTCCGGTTGCTATTCTTGATAGGCAAGTCCGTAAATTGAGAAACAAGGAAGTTGCCTCAGTTAAAGTATTATGGCGAAGTCAACGAGTTGAGGAAGCCACATGGGAAGCGGAAAAGGAAATGAAGGAAAAATATCCCTATCTGTTTGAACAAGTCTAGTAGTAATCGTGCGAACTCTTATCCCTAAACAAATTGATATTGTGTCCAAATTGGTGCAAAGACACCCCATCTTTTCTTCCTAAATGCTTTACTATTGAAATCCCTCTAGTGGTGTAAGGATTGTATGTGTTGTGATTGTTTAAGTCATGTGAACCTCTTTTTGGTAAATGAAAGTTTTATAAAAACTCATGTGATAAGTAAGCAACTAATGGTAGTGTAGATTGATAATGATTTATTTATATGCATGTAGTATGTTGAAGCGGTTAAATTATGTGGGACTCATTGAAGTGACTAATTTATGTGCAAAATGTAGCAAGTGATTGAATATGTGCAATTGTTGAGATAATGAATTGTATACCAGCTGTAGGGATAGTTGTAATTGTGTAATGGTGCTTGGAATTGTGTTTCGGGGGCTCTCTGACAGGTAGATATGTCTAAAGTACAAAGGAAACTCTGGAAAAAAATTTCAAAAATATGGGAGTTAGTGAAAATTGGGAGTCTGCATATCATGTTTTCAAAAACCAACTGATTTTCAAGATCCTCATTCGAGGACGAATGATTTTAAGTGGGGGAGGATGTAAGGCCCCGTAAAAATTTATGCTCAAAACCTAGTAGCTCGTAAGGTCAGGCTCTGATCTAAGTATTTAAAAATCAAAGAACCAAGTTTTTCCAGAAAAGTACTATTTTGCGGTCCAGAATGCGGTCGCAAATCAAGTATGCGGACCGCATTTCTGCCGCATAATGAGTCAGTGGTTTGGTTAAAATTAAGGTCAAAATGCGGTCCATTATGCGACCGCATAACTGATATGCGGACCGCATTTCTATCGCAAAATGAGTCCATGTGCCAGGCAAATTTGTGGTAAAAAATGCGGTGCATTATGCGACCGCAAATCGTGTATGCGGACCGTATTTCCGCCGCAAACCCAAACAGAAGAATTAGATTTTTGGAGCACTTTTGCGGTCTATTCTGCGGACCGCATTTCGTCTCTGCGATCGCAAAGTGCGACCGCATATCTGACTCGGGTACCTATTTTTCTAAATTTTAAACCCGACCCCCTTTTTAATAAAACACCCCAACCCCTCCCATTTTTTACAACTTTTCTGAACAAAATAAGAGAGAGGAAGAGAGGGTTCTTGAGAGAGAGTTCATCTTCTTCAAAACTAACCGGGCCAGGAAATTTCAAAGTGAGTGTCTTCATCCCCATTCTTGCAGGTAAAATCCCTAACCTATTTTTATTAATTTTNGTTTTCCAGGTGGGCGCCTGATGCCAAAACTTGAAATGTATTCCCTTGTTTTCCAGGTGGGCGCCTGATGCCAAAACATGAAATGAATTCCCTTGTTTTCCAGGTGGGCACCTGATGCCAAAACTTTGAGATGTGTTCCCTTGTTTTCCAGGTGGGCGCCTGATGCCAAAAATTAAAATGAATTCCCTTGTTTTCCCGGTGGGCGCCTCATGCCGAAACTTGAAATGAATTCCCTGATTTTCCAGGTGGGCGCCTACAATTTAAACTTGAAATGTATTCCCTTGTTTTCCAGGTGGGCGCCTGATGCCAAAAATTGAAATGAATTCCCTTGTTTTCCAGGTGTGCGCCTGATGCCGAAACCTGAAATGAATTCCCTTGTTTTCCAGGTGGGCGCCTGATGCCAAAACTTTGAAATGTATTCCCTTGTTTTCGAGGTGGGCGCCTGATGCCAAAACTTGAAATGTATTTCCTTGTTTTCCAGGTGGGCGCCTGATGCCAAAACTTTGAAATGTATTCCCTTGTTTTCGAGGTGGGCGCCTGATGCCAAAACTTGAAATGTATTCCCTTGTTTTCCAGGCGGGCGTCTGATGCCAAAACTTGAAATCAATTCCCTTATTTTCCAGGTGGGGCCTGATGCCAAAACTTGAAATGAATCCCCTTATTTTCCAAGTGGGCGCCTGATGCCAAAAATTGAAATGAATTCCCTTGTTTTCCAGGTAGGCGCCTGATGCCAAAACT